>NW_025919618.1:0-9696 GCF_907164915.1 Impatiens glandulifera | reverse complement strand
GGGCGTGTAGATCAGAGCGAAGATATCTTATCTGGGTATTATCTGAATATTATATTATTTCCTGGCGTTAACGGGCGCTTCCGTTAACGGCGTCTTGTGTGAACCCGGGCCTAAACCCGGATTCCGGATTCTCCCTCCCTCCGTCTCCTGCCCAGATGGATTTATTATTAAATTATAATGCTGCAATCTGATTGGTGCGCCACAGGGGAACACGGCAATCGGTAGCAGAAGATCTGATCTGATAAAATACAATGTAAACAAAAAATAAATATTATACATGATAACTTAAATAAAGTAATATTAAAAATATGTCTATCTACATATAAATATAGATTGAATAATAATAAAAAAATGATTAATATATAGGAATATAATAAATATAAGAATTAAGATAAAAATTATAAAATAATGTGAATAAAATAAATTAATTAAATATTATAATAAGCTATAATAATATTAAAAAAAAGATAGAGAATAGAAAAAATATTTATGCTCAGAATATGAATATAAAGATGATCTCCTTCCAACTAATAAAATCATATGTATTTTAAAAAAAATTAAATACATTTAACTTAGATTTTTTTATTATGTCATAAAATTGACATTCTGGATAAAAATGTAAAATTTAAATAAATTGTAAAATTTTATTTATTTATACAAATTTTGACAAAAATTGTCAAACTTGGTAATTTAACCCAACAAAAAGTAACGGGTTAATTTTGACATGTGTAATTGATGTTCAGATTTATATTATTTTTTTAAATCCAAGTCAGCATGTGTATATAAATTAAAGTAAAAATTATGAGTTAATTGTTTTAAATTAGTCTTTTCTCTTTTAAAATTCAAAACCCTAAATCGGAATGGAACAAGTTCATCTCCTTCCTTATTCGACCAAAGAGAATCATTGTCAACCGAGGATCTACAGCAGTAAACCAATCGTCATCGTTGAATCTATAGATCCGTCACAAATTTGCAGACTCCATTTCACGCACCATCTATTTGACAAAACTTATATAGCATATCTCACTTTATACTGCAAAACTATAACAAAATCGCTTGAATTTGAATTGGATAATTTTATCATGGAGACAATTTCAACAATTTCTTTCTTTAGAGATAAAATTTGATCGTTTTTTAGGTTAACTTCGACGGTAATTTCTTCATAGTGAGTTCATACATTTCCATCACGTTCTTCTGCTCTTGAATCCCCGCCAACAAAATAGTAATTTGAGGTGGGGTAGAATTAAGATCAAGATGTTCATTGAGATAACTTTGTTTAAGTTGAGAAATTTGATTGAGTTCTTTTAGTAAAGCTTCATGGGCGGACTGAATTGCCTCGAAGTTGTAAGGAAATTTAGCCGCCTGAAGTTTAGCGGAAGCAGATTTAACCGGAAGCAGATTTAACCGACGAAATGGTAGCGAGGAGTTTCGTGCAAAAGCTTCCTTGAAAACCCTATTGTGGCCTTGGATCCATGGAAATTGTAAGAATATGGGGTTTAGGGTTTTGTTTGATCTTGTTGACGACTTCTCTGTGTGTGTGGCTCTCATGAAAGAGAGAAGACTAACACGACAAGTCATAATTTTTTCTTTATTTTATAAAAAATAATAATATAAAATCCTAGTCATCAATTTGACATGATAAAAAGTTAACTCCGTTTAATTTTGTTGTGTTTAGTCAATAAATTTGACAAATTTTGTCAAGTTTGTATACATAAATAGAATTTTACAACTTCAATAACAAATTTGACACATCTATCCAACTTGATACATAAATTTGACATTCTTCCTAAAATTTAATCATTACTCCTACTTTGACCAAGATCAGATTCAAAAGAAGATTGATAAAATGCGTAAGCTGTTATTGCAGCGGCCTAAAACGATTAAATTCCTGAGAAAAAATGTAAAATAGTGAACAACGAATTATTGAAACATAACATAATGTAAATTTAATTATTAAAAGCATGATATTGATAGAGAATTGAGAAAATTATGATCAAGATCGAGAGTTAGAAGCCACAAAAAGAGACCGAGACCAATCAATTTTAGGTTGTAGCAACTGGGTGGTAACTCTTGTAAAATGCTCTAGATATGAAGAATATCACACTCTTCTCTATTCAGTTGGACTTTGTTGATCTACGATTATTTATAGGAAGAAATATTTGGGTGGAGAAGAAGATGAAAAGTATGGTTGATTTAATTGTAGCTATACATACGTTGATGTTGTTGCAGGTTTTCATAATTAATATTTAATGTTAAATTCAATTAATTAGAATTCATTATCTTTATTTTATAATACGTAACTGAAACTTTTGAATTAATATTTAATAATAAACTTGCTAGATTAAGTTAAAAGGGGGAAAATAGAGAAAATTGTTAAATTAAGATTAAAGGAGAAATCGTTAACTAAGTTGAATTAAGTAAAACATTTTAATTGATTAAAATAACTATAGTAATTAAAATGAACTTAGAATAATTAAAATTTTGATGGTTTTAATGAAGGAATAAAATTAAGTTCAACTATGTTTATGCATAGGTAAAACTAAAGAAACGCTAACAACAAAGGTGACATCAACTGAAGATGCGCTGGCAGTAGAGTTGCCATCAGCAGACTCGCTGGCAGCAGAGTTGCTATCAGCAGACTCGCTGGCAGCAAAGTTCGTTAACAGCTGAATAACCCAACAACAGACTCGCCAACAACTGAGTAGTCAAACAACAGAGATGCGCTAACAGTTGGGTAACCCATCAATAGGGTTGTGCCAATAGTTGAGTTGTCAATAACAATGTTGCGCCAACAATTGTGTTGTGTCAACAACTAAGTTGCCAATAATAGGGTTGCACCAATAGTTGTGTTGCGTCAACAACTGAGTTGTCAACAACAATGTTGCGACAACAGATGGGTTACGCCAACAACTATGTTGCGTCAACAACTGAGTTGCCAACAGCAGTGTTGCGCCAACAGTTGTGTTGCGTCAACAACTGAGTTGCCAACAAAAGTGTTGCGACAACAGATGGGTTGCGCCAACAGCTGAGTACGCTATCAGCATAGTAGCTCATCAGTATAGCTAATCATCAACAAAGCTCGATATCAGCTGAGTTCCACGTCAGATGAATACGACAAAAACATACTACAATCTTGTATGCCACATACAAACGTATATGTTATTCGCCTGCGCACTACCTTGTACAAACGAATACGCCATTCGCCCACGCACTACCCCATATGTCAGGCGTACGTCAAACGTACAATTTCCACGTGTCAACAAAATGGATTCGACCGTTGTCATACCTTAAGATAAAAAGATATCAAATAACAACGACGAATCCTCTTGAATCTTTTGGCAAATTTCTCTGTTATTGAATTTATTGATTACTCTCTCTAGCTCATTCTTTCCAAGTGAATACGTCAAGCATACACATTACGATATACGTTGAGATAATCATGTTGTATTATTGCATAAATAGTTTATTTGTGTAAGTTAAATAGAACGTTGCCTATTCAACAGGAGAGTGTGATAACTAGGAGTTCATACATGCAATTGTTAAGACCTGTGATTTAAATGAGTTTGTAGATGTTATACAAATCAAAGTCTTTTATGGAATCCTTCTAGAAATAGAAAAGGGGGTGACATATGAATTTTATCTCCAAACATCCATAAAATTCTGTGTTGTCCTTTCATTGCTTCATTAAATCTTTATATGCCGCTTTAAAACCCGCAATCATTTTATGTACTTGAAACCGTAAAGAACTTGCTATGATTTGTTCAAGAATATAAACAAATTTTTAAATTTTAATAGGATTAAATTCGGTTTTAGTGAAAAATAGAACACAAGTATTCAACCCCTTCTCCTATTGTATTCAATCCTAATAAAACTTAGTTAATACAAATAATTTTTTTAGATGATATGTGGTAATAAATATATATATATATATATTAAAAGAGGGAGAAGAGAGAATATTTGATGGCTTAAATTTTAAGCATCAAAATATATATAATAATTATTGAGAATTCATTATCTTTATTTTATAATTCTTGAATTAATATTTAATAATAAACTCAATTAATACTTATAATATTGTAAACTCTTTAATTAATATTAATAATAAACTCAATTATATAAATAATTATTTAAATGATATACGGTAAAGAAATATATAGGAAAAAAAATTAATTAAAAAAAAGAGAATAAGAGAGTTGAGAGAGAAAATATCATGGAATATATATAATATATATATATATAGATATATATATAATATATATATATTACAAATTTACAAGATATAATAAAAATAAATTTGAATTTTCATTATTATTATTTAGCTTTTTATTTTACTTGAGGAGGAACATGCTATTGTTCTTAATCTCCACCGTTGTCATGAAAATATAATTTATTATTTCAAAAAATCATTCTTATATTGACATTTTTAAGGCAATTGCACTAGAATTTAATGTAATAATTATATAATATATTAAAAATATTATAATTAAAAATATTATAATGTTTAAATAAGTTGAGTAAGAAATCATCATCCATTTTAGTACGAAGTTCCGTTTCACCTCTTTTATTGTTGAAAATGTGCTTAGTATTAGTGATAAAAAGACAATGTTAAACAAGATTAATCAATTTAGTCAACATAACACAATCTTTTGATCATCTACTCTCGGTCAATTGTTGACACAACTCAACAAGTGTAGAAACCTTTAAATTCAACATCACATCAAGTTTATGATGTACCAATTCATATTTCAAAATTAATAATATTTTGATCTGTAAAATCTTTAAGGTAAAATTTCGTTGCAAGTTTGCAAATATCATCAATATGAAATGAGTCGATGATTTTTTAAGGTCTAAAGATTTATTAATAGATCATTGTTCAACTCTTTGACAACACGAAAAAAACTATTGTTCAACTAACTCTTTGATAACATGAAAAACCAAAAGCTCTACCTTAACCGCAGGGAGGGGGATGCCGAAGGCAGGGCTAGTGACTAGAGTGAAGTCGTACAAAATGAGCTAGTTCAAATAGGTTCATTGCTCTCGAGACCTTTTACTTTTTTTTCATCATGTGGGTTAAAATTAATTCCCATTTATTTACTTTTATCTATGTGGGGAGGAAAGAAACGTCTCTATCAGGTACAAGATACTATTATTACCGCAGGTGATCTCGTAGTTCCTACGGGATGGAGATGATGGGGTTGATCCATTATGATTGTAGAGACCGTAGTGTAGGTGGAGAACCTTTACTAGTTTGACGATCTATCTTCTTAAATAGTGAAGATATCAATGTCTTTCTTTTCTTTGCATAACATATTGATGTTATTTTTTTTTATAAACATAATTTTCAAGATTGAGTATTTTATTGAATAATTGAATATAAAGTTTAAGAAACATAAAAAATTTAAATAAACATTTAATTGAAAATTTGGAATAAAATTATGAAAAAGTGAAAGAAAAAAATTAAGTAATTCTAACCTAATAAATTCTAAAAAATTTACATTATCAAATATACATAAAATCGGTTATAAATATCATATATATTAAATTAACGATTATACCCTTTAAAAACATAAAAATTATGAAGAGAATTAAAAAAATACGATTAAAGAGAAAAAGACCTCTTCTGGAATTAGAAAATTAAATATAAGAATTTTGATGAATAATTAGAGAATAGAGAATTAGTATAATAAAATTTAAGATATGGTAAAATTAAAAATATTTTGAATATATGAAAATTAAGGTATACATTCTTATTATACTTAGAAATGGAAATGTTATATGTTATTTTATTAAATATATATATTTTAATTTTAAAAAATTAAAGATTATGTAGGATTTTTTTTAAAATTTTTTTTAGGGGTGAACTTAAGCCCACCCAACTCTAAGCTAAATTTGTCTTTAAATCGTACTATAGTTGCAATCAGAGTCATAGTGTTAAATTAGGATAATTCTTGTTTCAAATATGTCAATTTAGTTCTTTATTATTAAAATTATAACAATCAAGATCTTGTATTTAACCATTTAAAAGCATTTAACTTATTATATATATATATAATTTATAATAAATAAATAAATAATTCATATAACTAATTAACTAACATATTTTATTTGAATTTAATAGATTTTATTTTTCTTAATGTATTAATTATTTTCAAATAAAAATTGTCTCAACCTAATTTATCTCAAATAAATCCAAATATTACTATTTTAAAAAAGTTATTTTTTTATAAATAGAATTAAAATTGTGATAAATAATATTAATTATGTTTAATTTAATCAATAATTTTTAATATTGGTCAGTTATACCCATATATTAATTCATAAAACGTACAGAATAATATTAAAACTTGATAATTTTTTAAGTTATAAATTTTAATAAAATTTTAATTAATTATATAATATATTTAAATAGTAGTATGTATATTTAAAAGCTTAGAAGCTATATAACCCCATTACAAAAATAAAAGCCTCTACTTGTTTTAGTTTGTAGTAGTAAGGATTCTTCTACATTGTCAACTTAATTTTATTTATTTTGCAACATTACAATTTATTTTTTGAAAAACAAATATATTTAACAACTTACAACATTTTTTGAAACATAGTTTTAATAAGTTTTTCTTTACAAAAAAAACTTAGTTAGTCAATTAATATAGATTTTAAAATTTTATTTATTCAATTATTTTTATTTGGAAATACATTATTTTGCTAAATATTGAAGGTAGTATAGTTTTTTTTTTTAAATTAAAAAGTTAAGAATATAAAATAATAAAATATATATTTAAGTTTAGAAAAATACTATTTTTTTTACTATTCTTTTTCATCTCCACTAATCATCTATTATATTCTCTTACATTTTAAAGATTGTAATAATTTTACAATAATATAAATTTTTTTATATATATATATATATATATATTTTGTAATAATTGTATATTAAAAAAAATTTTAAAAAAATACATATATCAAATCTTTTAAATAAATAAATAAAAATTACATGTAATTTGACTTTTTTTTTGCTTAATTTTAATTTTTTTACAATTTTTATATTTTTAAATTTAAAATAAAATGACTTCATATATAATAATTAAGAGATATAATAGTTGCTAAATAAAACATTAATATTAAGATAGTATTTCATTTTTTTAAAAAAATTATTCAAAAATTAATAAGCATAAATTATTTGAATTATATCACATTTTCATTTTTCTTTAATAAATCAAACCAAATAAAATCAAATATTTATATATTGATTATAAACTAAATTTCATTTATTTTGCAACAATACAAATATTTTTTTTAAAAAACAAATATATAATTACTTACTAACATTTTTCTAAACATAGTTTTAATAAGTTTTTCTTTACAAGAAAAATTAGTTAGACAATTAAATAATATTTTTATGATTTTATTTATTCAATTATTTTTATTTGGAAATATACATCATTTTGTTAAATATTGAAGGTAATATATTTTTTATTTTAAATTAAAAAGTTAAGAATATAAATAATAAAAATATATTATAATTTTAATATATAAATATATTTTGAAATAATTATATATTAAAATAAATAATAAAGATAATAAAAATAAATAAAAAAATACATATATTAAATCTTTTAAATAAATAAAAAAAAATCAATAAAAAATACATATATATTTTGATTTTTTTTTTTGGTTAATTTTTACAATTCTTACATTTTTAAATTTAAAATAAAATGAATTCATATATAAATAATTATAAGAATATAAGAATAGTTGCTAAATACAATATTAATATTAAGATCGTATTTTATTTTAATTTTTTTTTATTCAAAATTTAATAATAAGCATAAATTATTTGAATTATATTACATTTTCATTTTTCTTTAATAAATCAAACCAAATAAAATCAATGTTTAATACCTATCATTAATTAAAATATACATAAACCCTAATACAGTATTTAGTCATCTGCAACAAATATACTCAAACCTATTATTTATTTTTCACCCTTCTTCACCCTCATTTTCATCTCCATAAAGAAGATTTAAGCAAGGAAGAACAAGCTAAATCGGAAGATTCTGTAGATTTTAATCGACTTGACAGAATCGCGAGTTCGAGATCACCGCGATTTAACATTGATACAAGTTTCTTCAACTCTCAAATACTGGGGAAGAGATAGTCCAACTAAGGTTCTATATGGCTAAGGATAGCAAAGCTAAGATGGGCTTTCAGAATAGTGCAGATTCTAAGAAAAATTGCAAAGTGGTTATTGATTCTTTAGATGCAGAAAATCGGCTTGTTGCCCACGTAAAAGTTGATACCCAGGAAAATGGTGTTCTTGAAGGAAAAGGTATGCAATTCCTTTTTTTCTGTCTTGTTTATAGAGTATCAGCAAGTTTTTGTTATATATGCAGTTTGCTAGCAGTGCTGCCTTTATATTTCAATTTGTGGTATCTTGCTTAAGATTGTAGCCCAATTCAGATGTTTATGTACATGCATTTTCTGTTAAAAAAACAAATCTTTATGGAGAACCAAACAAAATTATTTAACTTAGAATATGCAAAATGTTTCTGTTTGTAGCTTCTTATCTCTTATTGGATATCTTAAATGCTGGAAATGTAAGTAAGTGAGTAACTTCATTCACAGGTCTCCGTGATGTGGGTGTAGAAGCAACACCATTGAAGATTAAGAAATCGAGGAAGAAGCGGGCTGCATCTGATATGGGTGCCTTGACTACAGAAAACTTGGAAGATAATGGTAAGGAGTCAAGTATTCTTTAATTGTTTTCATTATGATCATTTACTAAACGCAAATGATTCTTGATTTGGAATTATGACGGAAATTACTTTTCTAGTTGTCTAGAATCTTCTATTGAACTAACAAGTAAGAACTCTAGTGGACTTGATGCTTGTGTGTGTGTTCATTATGTGATTCAAAACTTTGGCTTTTCAACAAGTTTAATCCAAAATGGTAACTAAATGAGAAGACCTTACTTCTTTAAGGTTGTGTTTCGAGAATTGGAATTAAATTACAGTTCGTTGTCTATGTCTATGTTTGGAAAAATCATATAATTGTAATTCTTCATAGATTAGTTTTATTTATTTAATTTTCTCTTAAATGCTTTTAAGCATCTAAAACTTATTATCAAATATAATACACAATCTTAATGAATGTGTGAATAAGAATTGAAGGATAGCTTGGGGGTTTGAGCAACAACGGTGATGGGGTTGAATCGCGTGATTAAGAATTGAAATTCTTAGCTAAATTAAGTGAAATTCAATGTCTTTTTACGTATCTGAATTTCATTAGAATTCAAATTCTAAAATTGATTACACCTTTTTAAGTTCTTAAACGAACAGCATAATTGGAATTGCCCCCTCCAATTCCAATGTCAAAGCCTGTTCGCCTCTAACCAACACATCGTAATTGTTTTTTCACTTGAATGTTGTATACTGCAATTTCTTCTCTTTCCCTATAGCATTTCACTATAGATAGGAAGATTCTTTGGTTGAGTCTCTTTTAATTTAATGATCTTTGATTTTTAGGTCATGGGACAGAAGTAGATGGAAGCCAAATCAAAGATGATTTGAAGGAGCCAACCATGGGCGAGAAACTTGCAAGCTTAAATATACTAGATAAGTCTATTGATAAAAGTGAAGAGGAAAAAGATTCTAATAATCAAACAAAGCCACCTAGTGCGAATTCATGCACATCCTG
>NW_025919617.1:0-2811 GCF_907164915.1 Impatiens glandulifera | reverse complement strand
TTATTTACTTTTCAAGGATTCTAATTTTAAACATTTATAGTAAGCAAACAAAATATTACACCTAGATCACATGTAATAAAAGATTTGAGACAATGAGACCTACCATTTGTATTTTTTTTTTTTCATAATTTGCCTCTACAGCTAATATATTATAGCTTGTTTGGATTATATAAACAAAACAAAACTATATAATCGATTGATCAAGTTGTCATTGAACAACCAACCGCAAATAAATAGATTAAGATGAATTTTATGAAGATACTGATAATATCTAACAATCAAAATAAACTGGTTTTTTTTATCATCACAAATTGGTATAATTTTTAGAAACGAATTAGTGGAATTTTATATAAAATAAAAAACTAAATTATTACGCTTATTTTAAATTTAAGTAATAAAATTATCACACTAGTCATTAAATTCATATAAAATGATAAGAGAACATCGACAAACAAATTCAAACACTTTGTTCAATATATTATGGAACTTGTAGATTATCTAGAAGAGTAATTAACTTTTAACTGACTCCGCTGACTTTTCGAAACGAATCATAGCGTCGTATTAATAATACATTTATTTTACTTTTGTTAAATTCAATTTTAAATATAAAAATAATATTTTAATCCTTCTATAAAAATCTCATAAATTATATTTTTATCTAACAATATTTTTTTAAAAAATTAACAAAATCTTTAAAACTCAAATTCAAACAATTTTTTTTGTCAAATTTTGAATTTTATTTATAATAGATTAATCATGTCAATTCAAAATTTAAAAATTGAAGTAGAAGTGACAGGCTAACTAAATATTTTATAAAATTTATATTACTATATGCACTTTAATATTTTAATTTTATAAATGTTTTAACATTATAAATTTTATTACTCTATAATTTATGTAATTTACAATCAAATTTGTTAACCTACATATATTATTTTTAAAATTATTAGGTTTGTATTATTCAAAAGTGAATTACTTAGATAAAAAGACATTAATAATATATTTTGTTAGGTTTGTATTATAATAGAAATATAAAATAGAAATATCTTTTTAAAAAATATATTGATAATTTGAATAATATAATTATAAGGGTAAACATATTTTTTTTTTATAATTTGTTATTTCAGAAGTAATACAAATACTAAACTAGCTGTCTGAAATATATTATATATATATGACTTAATTTAAATTACCGGAATTAATTCGCACTAAAAAGCAAAACCTATTTTGTAAAAATAAACGAGTCAGGTTATTAATTCGCGGATGGTTAAAAATGATATATTTTAAATTCAACCTAAAATTTGATATACATCAATAAAAAATAATATAATTTTAAAATTTGGTATTAATTTGGTAAGATTTTTTTAAGATTTCAACTATATTTTATCAATTAGATAACACGTTATTATATATTTATAACATTATATTTAATTTATTAATATTATATATATAATAGTTTGATTTTTATTTAATTTAATAAATTTAAAAGAAAAACTTTCGAAACAATTAAGCCTAACTGTAATTGGCTTTAATTTTGATGCATGTTTAAATATAAGTAAGTTGTATGAATGTGGTCATGTTCTCATCTAGTTTTTCTCCTTCAGTTATCTAAGAAAAAATAAATATTTTTATAATTTTGTACATTTTAAATTAAAATAATATATAATAATTTTTTATATTAAATGAATAAAAATTACATAATTCTAGATGATTAAATAGGCTTTGGATCTGTTGTCCCAAAATAATGTTAATTCTAGATGATTAAATAGGCTTCGGATCTGCTGTCCCAAATAATGTTTCACTTGCTGTCTCATAGGAGAGAGAAGAGTGTGGAAAGAGGAAAAAGAAAATTAAATATTAAAATAAAATGTCCATGCATATAATTTTTTAGGGTTTAGAATTTAGGATTTAAGATTTAGGGTTTAGAATTTATGGTTTAGAGTTTATGATTTAGGGTTTTTTCATATATATAATTTTTTATTGTCTAATTTATCAAAATTATGTTGTTTTGATGAATGAGACAGCAAGTGAAACATATTTTGGGACAGCAGATCCAGCAGATCCTTACCCGATTAAATATTATACCTTACCTACCTATTATCACTTATATTATTAAGGTATTATCAGTGATCCTTAAATATATCTTAGTAATTGAAGTAAAACGTCTTAAATTAGGAAACAAACCTAATTTTCACATAAAATAAAAATAAAAATCTAACCTAGAATCTCAATCTTTTAATATAAGCATTGTTTCCTATATATGTTTGTGTGTTATAATAATATTTATTTATTATACTATTTATCTGTAAGAATTATTTATGAATTCAAATGTATATAAGAGAATGAGATTAATATAACATGTTCAATTTTATCAAAATATTATAAATTAAGTAGGTTATATTTTTTTTAAAATTTAAAATTTTTATTTAATTATACTTAAATGATAATAATTATTAATGATGGGATAATATCATTATTGACTTTATATTTCATTTTGAAAAATTTATTGTCTTTTTTGAAAATTTTGGTGCATCATGTGTATTTTTTATTCATTTTATTTATTTTATAATATTTTATTGACTATTTTAAAAATAAATCTTTATAATATTTGTATCTTTTTTATTCATACATTTTAAATAAATCATTTTATATTAATATTTGTATTTTCAAATAATCCGACATCCTTTTGAATCTCAGAACCAAATTTAGTTAATAATTAAATGACCACAGTCGACCGTTGGGATTTGGATGCCTTTATGACATTTGTAATTTTCTTATACACTTTTGAACCCATGCGTTGAAAGTAAAAAT
>NW_025919616.1:0-41919 GCF_907164915.1 Impatiens glandulifera | reverse complement strand
AACATTGAAGAAGAACTTGCTTTTATAAAGAATGGTGATGACAACAATTACTCATTCCAATTTTCCAATACACAATAGAAGCAACAAAAGCAGCCTTATATAAATACATCTGCAATGAAAGAAAATAATTGAAGAGAATCTAAGTACAACTCTGTGCCGCTTCGCGTAACGCGATGTGCCGCTTCGCGTAACGTGACGTGCCTTCGCGTGCCGACCGTGCCGCTTCGCGTAACACGGTGTGACGCTTCGCAAAACGCAAAGTACTTAGCGAAACGCGAAGTACTTAGCGAAACACGAAGTGAATCTTCCCTAAAACGAAACCAATATGATCTGCAAATATCATCATCGACAAATATGAACAATAAGATGAACAAAAATATGAACCAAAAGCCATCTGATGAAGAAGAAAGAGAGAAAGCTGGCGGTTGGTTGAAAGATGAGGCGGCCGGAGATGCGTACTTTAGCTAAAGAGATTATGCGGAAGGAAGGTGTAACTTATATATAATATTATTGTTAATTAAACTATTAATCAAATCAAATAACTATAATAAATCTAATAGATAAAAGAGAAAATCTTTCAATTAAAGAATTGTAATGAATGGCTGAACAAATAATATAGTAAGTGATAACCCTAACTTTTTATTTAATTGTTTTTATATATGAAACAAATAAAATTAATAAAAAAAAATAACAGTCAAATATTGATATATTTCCAGAATAATCAGTTTTGAACTCTTGATGACAAAGTACAAACTAAACTAATTTACAAATGATAGTTGATTCCATTTTCAATTTATCCAATTCGGATCCTATAAAACAATAAATAAATAATTTTTTCTTAAATAACTGTTTTGTCTCTTTCCTGTTGAAAGGAACAGGAGAAGAGGATTCTATGGCCAATTTATCATTTATAAATAATATATATAATTTTTTTTATCAATCAAGCTATTTATAATAAAAAATATATCTTATGATAAAAAAATTGGTCGGTTGTATTACTCCTATTTTGTTATGGGAAATTTGATTAAATGATTTTAAAAAGGATTTTAAATATGTTGGTGCACCATTCTAGTTGTACGAGTGATCACTTTCAATTTTTTTTTTTTACGAAAATACTCCGTAAGAGAATATTTTCATAAAAAAAAATATAAATAATCACAGATACAGTTAAAGTGCGCTTACCAGCTATGAGACTCCAGGGTCATGTGGTCAAATTTTTCATTTTTATTGGGTGTGACATTTTTATTAAATAAATTTTTATATATAGAGAGAGAGGAGGTTGTATGTCTATCAAAGTTATGACGTGAGAATCTAATTGATCGAAAGAACGTATTACTTTGTCTGGATGATTCGTAATGCATATTTGCCATACAGACGTGGCGATTTTTTAAGAACCACTTATCTTACTGGGATGAATTTAATATTTTATTTGGAGATTATTTATCAAACTATTTTGATTATATATATAAATTATCAATTCACATGTATAATTTTATGGCGTTACACATTAAATCGAATATATATATATATATATATATATATATATAATAAAGTTTAAGAATACAAAGTAAACCCCATCTCTCGTGTTGGTTATTTTTTTTTAATATGTTAGGCCGGTATTGATATTGATTTAAATTAAATAATGTTTTTAATTTTTGTTTAGTTATATATATAATAACAAATTTAAATAATTAATGGTTCAAATTTAATTCTACTACAATTTCAGATCCAAACATACCTTATATATATATATTGTAATTCCTTTGAAATAAACCATGTTAAACATATGATATTAGGGGAAATGACAATATTAGCCCGCATAAATAGTTAAAAACAAAAACAAACCCAATAGCCAAGTTTTATAACTATATATATAATAACAAATTTAAATAATTAATGGTTCAAATTTAATTCTACTACAATTTCAGATCCAAACATACCTTATATTTATATTGTAATTCCTTTGAAATAAACCATGTTAAACATATGATATTAGGGGAAATGACAATATTAGCCCGCATAAATAGTTAAAAACAAAAACAAACCCAGTAGCCAAGTTTTATAACTATATATATATATTTTTTTTTGTATGATAAGTTAAATAATTCATTATAGAGCTGAAGGAAACAAATTTAAAAACAAATGGTTAATAATAAGGCTTGTTTGGATAAAATTATTTGATTATCTTGCTAGAGAAAAAATAATAATTGGTAATGATTTTAAAGAATTAACAAAAAAAAGAAAAAGATTTAAATAATATTAATATATATAAACAAAGAATAATGATAGGGGAGCGGAAAATTTGTAGCGAGGCAGTGAAAGTGAAAGACGACGTGGATTGCTGATTAGACTTGATGACTAAGTATTTTTTTTTTTTTATATTTATTAATAATTTTCTCTCTTCTCCTTACTTATATTTTCTCTTTTCTCATTACTTACATTTTTTCTTTTATCTTAAATAACTTGTTTAATAAAAAATTCAATTTTTATAATTAAAAAACACTTAATAATTTATCTCTTTAATTTTTATTATTATAAATATATATTTTTTAAATTATTGTACATGCCACTATAAACCTATAAACTGTATTTTAATTATTTCTCACACTATAAACCGCATTTTAATTATTTCTCTCTTTCAATCATTTGTTTTATATTTATTGATTAAAAAAATAAAATTTATTTTCAATAATAAAAATGACTCAAATTAAAATAGATAATAATTAATTAGAAGAATAAATTCACATTTATGTAGTTGATTGAACTTCAATAGTTGATTGAATCTCTAGTAAATCCCAAAAAATGAACGGACATTCAATGAAAGAGATTTTAAGGATAGAAAAGAGAGAAACAACACTTAAGAGTTTAAAAATAATAGTTTAAAAAATAAGGTATTTTAATTTTTTGATTAATGTATTAGGTAATGTAGTAAATAAGAAGGGGAATAAAATGACGTTTGAGTGATTATATTATTTAAATAGAACGAGTCCTCAAATAGGTTGAAGTCATCGAATTAAAACGTAACATTAAAATTAAAAATAGTACTTTGAAGCATGTAATATCATTGAGCTATTTTAGTACCAGATTTATTTTTTCAATTATTTTTAAAATTATTAAAGTAAAATGATTTTTGGCATTTGATAAAAAAATGAAAGTAAAATAGATTAACTTTATTTAGCATTGAATTGTGTTATATTAACTTCTTCTTTTTTATTATTTATTTTATTTTGTTCATTTTGGTTGAATTCTTTAGATTTGTTGATATTTTTAAAATATAAGAAAATAAAAATAATAAAAAGTTAGTATTTTAAATCGTTACCTAATGTAATGAGTAATAATAATAATAATAATAATAATAATAATAATAATAATAATAATAATAATAATAATAAAATTGTATAAAGACATTGTTTTATTTGTTATTTTAATCTAAAGATCTATATCATAATCATACATGTAAAAAAATATTACTTTTTACATGTCAAAAAATTTAACTTATTTTTTCAAATTTCAAAATATCAGCAAATGCAACTGTTTAAGTAAGGGGCATGTGTCTTGTTAAATTATTAATTTATTAAATTTGTTGCATTTGTTTTTAATTTTTCCAAGTGCTATTAGTTTTTGTATAAAGAGTTAAATATTAACTTATATAGAGTCCACTCTCTAGCATAGAAGTAAGGGTGTTCAATATTTAGTCTGAACCGAATATCCGGCCGAATTCAAATTCACCGAATTCTAATAAACCAAATTTGAATTTCATTTTCGGTTTTCAAATCGAATTTCAAATCAATTCGAATTCAAATACAATTTTCGAATTGATTTTCGAGTTTTTGATTTCAACTCGAAACCAAACCAAAAACTGAATTCATTTTTTATTATTTATTCTTCCAAATTTAGCTTAAGAAAAAGTTCAAAATAATCAAATTAGAATATTTTGAATTCAATATTTAATAATAAAAGAAAAAAGGAAACTAAAGCATCATTGGTCTAGTGGTTGAATAGTATTTTGCCACGATACAAACTCGGGTTCAATTTTCAGCTAGTGTAATTTATTTTGAGTTATGCTAGTTTCAAAAAACTAAAAAATCGAATTCGGTTTGAGTTTGGTTTAATTAAAATTTATTCGAATTCGATTCGGTTTTCGAATTGGCTAACAAAATAAAAATTCGAATAAATCGAACCGAGGAACTCGAATAACTCGAAAACCGAACCGATGAAAACCCCTACATAGAAGGTGAACACTTTAACCGTTAGATAATTTGTGATTGTTAAAATAATTTTATTATTTTGTTTATGTATATATATTTTGTATTTAATATTTATTACCAATTAGTTAATTTTTTTATTAAATATATATATATATATATGAGAAAAATGTATAATAAAAGATAAAATGTATTTATATAAATTAATGATAAAAAATAATATAATATATATAAGATAACTACATTTAATATATATATATATATATATATATATATATATATATATATATATTATATAAAAAATATTAATAAAAAAAATATTTTATAATTAGTGAGAATATATATAATTAATGAGGGAGAAAATAATTAGAAAAGAAAAAATATATTTATAATCTTTAAATTTTAAAATTTAATTAAGAAAAAGAGAGTATGAGAGAGAAGAGCGAAAATATATGATTATGTGGATTATACTTGATCATGACGTGAATTAATGTGGTGTTTGTTGACTTTAAGTATTATTATATATATTATTAATTAGTTAATTTTATATTATATATATATATTATTAAAGATAAAATGTATTTATATAAATTAATGATAAAAAATAATATAATATATATAAAGTAATTATATCTAATATATATATACATTATAATTATATATATATATTATTAATAAAAAAATATTTTTTTATAATTAGTGAAAATATATATAATTAACGAGGGAGAAAATAATTAGGAAAAGAAAAATTTTAAGATAAAATTTATTTATAATCTTTAAAATCTAAAATTTAATTAAGAAAGAGAGAGTATGAGAGAGAAGATAAAAAATACTTGATGACGAGATTAATGTGGTGTTTGTTGACTTTAAGCATAATTTATATATATATATATATATATATATATATTTAAAAATAATTTTTAGTTGGCTCTTGTAGAACCAAATAATGAATAGCAACTAAGTTTCTTTTACAATGTAACTATCTTTGTCTATTAGATAATTGTCAAAATCCTAAGAATGTAGAATCATACCTATAAATAATGACACTAATCATATTTAATGGCAATATTCTAGGAAAATTAATGTTAAATGTTGAAGATGTCACATTTTGTATCCATTAATTTGCCTACATTAATTCAACTTTTCCATTTTGAATTCTATTTTCAAATTCTATAAATTTCCACATGATAAGTTTCTAGACTTGTTTATGTGGGTTCATCCAAATTTCATTGAGTAAATTCATAAATCCACTTCCTTTGTGATATGTTAAAATGACTCATCTAAATTTTAAAATTTACTTTGTTTTTGGTGATTTTTATAAGGTTGTTGGTACAATTGGACCGTCGAAGTGGGCCCCACGTTTAACGCATTAAGCGAAACTACTACATCGAAGTGGGCCCCACGTTCAACACTACACCTATCATGAACTATTTTTTCTTAAGTATATATTTTTTATAGTTTTTTTTATTTTTTGAAATAAGTTAAAAATATAAATTATGGCATTTAATCTATAATCATAATTTTATAATCATAATTTTCTTAGAAGATTTTAGATTGTACTTTCAAAAATAAACATATTCACTTTTATTATTAAAATTTTTCATTTAATAATATCAATATATCATTTGATAGCAACATAATATTTCAGGTAGTGCAATTCACCTCCTTAATGAATTTAATCATTTTTATCGTAATTTTTAACGATAAAAATATTGTATAAAAGACTCGTAATAAAATAATTTTCATTATTTTTATGTATATATAATTGTCACATTCATTTTTAGACAAAATATGATCGAATTTTCGTATCATTATTATAAAATTATTTACACGTCATACAAATACATTTTAAACTATATTTTCATCTATTTCATAAAATTCTTTTTAAAGACATTGGATTTTTCAATTTTTTATGAAAGTAATGTTAAAGAAATTACACGTTTATTGATTTCAAAATCGTCAAATTTGAAATATCGATTTGAACACTAACTCAACAAATATGAACAAAATATTTTTTTGTTATTTTATTTAATTTTGTAAAGTTGCGCAACTTTATCTTTTGTAGAAAATATATTTCTCTACCAATAATTTTTTTTATCATAATATACATAATAATTTTGTGTTATTTTCAATAAAAATATTTACTTCCACATTCGTGTTTTTATCATTTTAAATCACACATATGTGTGAATTAAATTAATGATTTTATAACTAAGAGATTTCCACACATTTTATTATTATAAATAAAATATTATTTTGTTATATTTATTATTTAATAAATAAAATAATTATTATTATAAATATTTAAATAAATAAATCATTCGTACATGTTAGATAAATTCATACCGGTTCAAATCAACCTAACTTAAACAAACTTCCTACGCAGGAACAAGGAACCGGACCGGATGAACAAAAGAAAACCAACTGAAGAAACCGAACCGGTCAAGCTACCAAACCGATCAAGAATATTCGGTACGCGACCGCACAGAGGAAGGATCGGCCAAAGCCTAAAAGCCAGATCCATCAAATAGCCGATCAACCCTCAAGACAAACATAACCGGAATAAGCCCGGTCACTTCACTATCAAAAGATATTCGGCCAAGTCAAGCGGCCAACCTAGGCCAAGTCAAGAGGCCGACCTGCACAAGAAGACACTTTGGGTATCTGTTGAGAATGATACCAAAGGAGCAGACTGAATACTTCCATATCCATGCAAGTCTGAGGAAAGACTGTAGGCTGCAGAAAACAGTACTACCGGATCTTTCCACTTCGGGATAAGCCAGAAAGGAAATCTTCAAAGTACAGACAACTGTCCAAGCAGACAGTGCCTACATTGAGTAAAAGACAAACCCGGCAGGTTTGCTTTACAGACCGGCAGGTCTGAAACAGGATGCCAGATCTGAGATTGACCGTCAGGTCTGAGGAGAAGACCGCAGGTCTGAGACACTGAATCACTGCATCTCTGATCAGCCAATCAGATTCAAGGCTTTGAAATATGACCGTTGGCATATTTCACCTATAAAAGGAGGCAGTTGCAGAAGAGTAAATGCGTGACATTAAGGGACAAAAAGCAGATATTAAGCAGTTACTAAGTGAGACAAACACTAAGTGCATTTACTACAAGTGATAACAGTGTGGCATTCTAAGAAAGCCTAAGTGCTAAATTCTAAGTGTGTGTTACAATTTCGGTGTAAATTGTAAGAGTGTTATCGAGCAGGAAATAAGTCTCGATCGGATTGTATTTGTATTCCTTAGTGAATATCCTTCTCGCGGCTTCGAGAGGAAGGGGTGACGTAGGAGTTTTTATCTCCGAACATCCATAAAACTTTGTTGTGTTATTTACTTTCTGTTGGCTTCCTTACATAACCGACTAATCTAACAATATCGCTCAGAACCGAATCTACATTAACCACATCAAGTATCCAGATTGCCAAAACCAACCCACCATTCTTCAAATCTCCATCATCCGAAACCGACTCCGCCTATCATACACGTGTACCGCTTCAACTTGAAAGCAAACCTCTTCCGCGCTTGAACCTAGTTCAAGGGTTTGTGACAGGTTGTGTAGTATTGAAACCCCGGTGTTAATCTCTAACAGGATTAACCACCACCCTACGAGTGAGAACCGCTAACCGGTCCAACCCCCGGTCCACCAACGGCGACCTAGATCCTAACAATTGGTATCAGAGCAGTTAGTTTCAATACTCAAGCAAGCATGTATCAGGATAGGCCTCCAATGCTAGAAGGTGATGACTTTGCCAACTGGAAGGCACGCATGCACCTACATCTAGTCACCTTGGATGATGAAATGGAATCCGTTCTAACCGAAGGACCGATAGTCATTGATAAAGACAGAAAAGAATGGACAGCTGATGATAGGAGAAGGAACAATCTGGACAACCATGCAAGAAACCGGATCTCCAACAGCGTGGACAGAAATACATACTGCAAGATCAGAGATTGCAAAACCGCGAAGGAGACTTGGAACACGGTCATCCAGATCTTTGAGGGAAATGAAAGAACAAAGGAGAACAAAATAATGGTGGCCACACAGAGGTTTGAAAGCATCAAAATGAAACCAGGGGAAACTATGAAGGAATACAGTGACCGGTTCACTGGTGTATTAGATGAGTTGGCAAATCTGGGCAAGAAGTACGACAACAAAGAGGTCATCATGAAGGTTTTGAGGTCTCTTCCAAGTGCCTGGGATATAAAGACGATGGTCATGAGAGAATCAAAGAGCCTACGCAAGATGAAATTATACGATGTATTCGAAGATCTTAAGGCATATGAGTTCGAGATGAATTCCAGAACTGAAGAAGAAGTCTCGGCCTCAACGTCAACCAGAGCACTGTTCACATCTACGGAACCGGCTGCACCTGTTCCTGCTCCTATATCTACATCTGCACCGGTACCGATTCCTGCACCTGCACCGATCAGAACCGCCGAACAGTTTACTGAGGACGCCATGGCAATGCTTGCACAGAAGTTTGGGAGGTTCATGAAAAGGAGCCAACCGACAAACAACTACTATGGTGATAAATCCAATGTAAGATGCTATAACTGTAACTGTATGGGACATTTTAAGTGGGAATGCAGGAAACCAAGGAGAGATACACAGAAACCAGACTACCAAAATAACCGAAACAACTATCAACAAACCGGTGAAGGAAGTGAAGTACCGAAAGCACTGATAGCCGATGATGGAGGAAGCCTATGGGCTCACAGTGACAGTGACGATGACCTCACATGTCTCATGGCAAATGAGGAACAGGTATTTGACTCTCCTTGTGATGAATTTACTAAAGATGAGTTATATGAAGCATTGAATGACATGGTAGAAGAATATAAGAACCTATTGACCATGTTACCTAAGCACCTCAACATCAAAACCGATCCCATAGTACCTATCCCAGTAGAACCAGAGGTACCCATCATAACCGAACCGGAAGCCATACAACCTGATGAAACTCATACCCTAGAAACCGAATTAGACCTTAAGATCGAACAACCCAGTGAGTCAACTAGAGAACTAACCGAGAAAGAGAATGCCAGATTTCAGTATACGATGGCCGCCTATAGGAGATCTAGCGATATAGTAAAGAACCTGAATAAAGAATACAGGCATCCACGTTGTAAGAATGGCCTAGGATACACAGAGAACAGATCTAAAAACCGAAAATCCATATGGAAAGCAAAGCTTACAAAAGGAAACCTCCCCTTTATAAAATTCCTTAAGAGCACCTGTACAGCTGAAGAAGAGGAGACCGCGTATTATAGGGAAGAAAAGACAAAGTATGACTATGTTGGCCCAACCGATTCATGGCTTGACCTTGAGAAAAGGAAAGCAGAAATCCTCAAATATAAGAAAGACTTCCCTGAACCACGTAGATCAAACTATAGATCATCAAACCAAAGACCATCATCACTTAGGTCATCTGTAGGGAAACCGAAATACACCAGACCAAGTGTGAGGAGAACAGTTGAAACTTTAGCAAAGAAGACCGTTCGATTTATCAAGGTTTGGGTACCTAAGGGACTAATCGCATGTGGACCCAAGTAAATGTGGGTACCAAATAGTTGTAAATATGTAATTTTTGCAGGATCCAAAGAAACGGCTAGGAAACTCTGAATGGTTCTTGGACAGTGGTTGCTCCAGGCACATGACCGGAAATAGCAATTTGATAATCGACATCAGATCAGTAACCGGTGCTCCAATCACTTTCGGTGACAACTCTAAAGGTAAAACCGTGGGCAAGGGTAAGATTGTCCATGGTAACCTAACTATTGATAATGTACTTCTAGTTGAAAACCTACGTTTTAATCTACTTAGCATTAGTCAGATGTGTGATGCCGGATACACAGTAGAATTCCTTAAACATGCATGCTTAGTTAAGAACTCTCAAGGAATAGTACTACTAACCGGAAATAGGATAGGCAACATCTACAAGGTAGACTGGAAAACTAGAGTAGAACACCCTATATGCATGATAGCTAAAACTGATCAAACCTGGCTATGGCACAAAAGACTAAACCATCTAAACATGAAAACCTTAAACTACATTCGTGGTAAGAAACTAGTTGAAGGCATCCCAGATATAGTATTTAACCAGGATAAGGTTTGTTCAGCATGCCAGATGGGTAAACAAACTAGGTCATCATTTAAAAGCAAAGGAAATCTCCAATCTAGCCGATGCCTAGATCTTCTTCACATGAATTTATTTGGACCGATTCAGGTCATTAGTCTAGGCGGTATGCTCTACACCATGGTAGTTATTGATGATTATTCTAGATATACATGGGTCATATTTTTACCATCTAAACGTGAAACGGTATCAAACCTAATCAACCTCCTTAAGCGTTTGCAAAATGAAAAATCAACTCGTATAAATTGCATTCGAAGCGATAGAGGTACCGAATTTACTAATAGCACATTAACTGCATATCTTGATGAATCCGGCATTAGACACGAGTTGTCTAGTGCTAGGACTCCTCAACAAAATGGCCTGGCCGAGAGAAGAAACCGGACTCTCAAGGAAGCCGCACGGTCCATGATAGCCGACTCCGGCATTGCTCAGAAATATTGGGCTGAAGCTATCAACACTGCATGCCACACACAAAACCGGTCCTTGATTAACAGATTTCACAACAAAACACCATATGAGGTTTATTTTAACAGAGTTCCCAAACTTAAATACCTCAGGATTTTCGGCTGTAAATGTTATATTCATAATAATGGTAAAACCCAACTCACTGCTTTTGATGCAAAGACCGACACCGGCATTATGCTAGGATACTCGTCGGTAAGTAAAGCATATAGAGTATATAACAATAGAACTGCAACCATGGAGGAAACAATTCACGTTGTTTTCGATGAATCGGTTGAAAGCAACACTGCTTCATGCTTTGATCTACATAACAGACTGGAAAATAACGATATTCATTCTGATAGCGAAGATGAGACCCCGGTCTTCAGGGGATTTGTCCATGACCTAATGGGTAATATTGATACCCAGCCGGATCAAGCTGTTTCACAGCAGGAAGCTGACACTTCGGTCCAACCCGAGGAAGCCGGTCGGTCTGACAATCCTGGTCAGCCTACCGACATGTCTAGCCTTGATCAATTAAACGGTAACTTGGTAGACACCCTTGAACTGAATCTCAGAAGAAACAGTAAACATCCTCCTGAGCAAATTATAGGTGACCCTTCAGAACCTGTTCGAACTAGGAGTCAACTTCTGGAAGGATATTTTAACTCTGCTTTTATATCCCAGATTGAACCGAAAAGAATAGATGAAGCATTGTCAGATCCGGACTGGATCTTGGGAATGCAAGAAGAACTAAACCAGTTCGAGAGTAGTAAAGTCTGGTACTTAGTTCCCAGACCGAAAGATAAATCGGTCATAGGAACAAGATGGGTATTCAGAAACAAACTCAATGAGGACGGTCTGGTCACGAGGAACAAAGCCAGATTAGTGGCTCAAGGCTACAAACAGGAAGAAGGCATTGACTTTGAAGAGTCATTTGCTCCTGTAGCCAGGATTGAAGCCATTAGGATCTTTCTTGCATTTGCTGCTTTCAAAAATTTCAAAGTTTTTCAAATGGATGTTAAAAGTGCATTTTTGAACGGTGATATACGTGAGGAAGTGTACGTTGAACAGCCACCCGGCTTCAAAAATGCTGCACTTCCAAACCATGTATACCGGCTAAACAAAGCTTTATACGGTCTAAAGCAAGCACCAAGAGCCTGGTATGATACACTGACCGCATTCCTAGTAGAGCATGATTTCACCATCGGTTCGGTGGATAAGACCTTGTTCAAATTTGAAAAGAAGGAACATATCCTACTTGTTCAAATCTATGTAGATGATATTATCTTTGGTTCCACCGATCCAAAGCTCTGTGATAAATTTTCAAAAATGATGACTGACAAATTTGAAATGAGTATGATGGGAGAATTAAGTTTCTTCCTAGGTCTTCAGGTTAAGCAACTCAAGGAAGGAACATTCATCAGTCAACCTAAATATACCAAGGAGCTCCTGAAGAAATTCGGTATGGACACCTGCTCCTCGGCGGCCACTCCAATGAGTTCATCCATTAAATTGGACAGAGATGATGAAGGGCAATCAGTAGATCAGATTGCATACCGGGGCATGATCGGTTCCCTGCTATATCTAACAGCAAGTAGACCGGACATCCTGTTTGCAGTTGGTGTATGTGGGAGATTTCAAGCAAATCCAAAGCAATCCCATTACACAGCCGCAAAGAGGATACTGAAGTATCTAAAGGGCACACCTGATGTCGGTCTGTGGTACCCAAAGGACTCATCATTCAATCTAACGAGCTACTCAGACGCAGACTATGCAGGCTGCAAGATTGACAGAAAGAGTACCAGTGGAACATGTCAGTTCCTTGGTGACCGACTGGTATCATGGCATAGCAAGAAGCAGACATCCGTGGCTACATCAACCGCAGAAGCTGAATACTTGGCGGCCGGAAGTTGCTGTTCTCAACTTCTCTGGATCCAACAGCAACTGAAGGATTTCGGCATCACAGCCGAAGAGTCCCCAATTTTCTGTGACAACACAAGTGCCATTGCGATTACATACAACCCGGTTCTCCATTCCAGAACCAAGCACATCGACATAAGGCATCATTTCATTCGAGAGCATGTCACGCTGAAGCATATCCGGCTGGAATACGTACCCACCGATCAACAAGTAGCCGATATCTTCACAAAGCCTCTACAGGAAGCTAAGTTCTCTCAATTTAGACTTACTCTCGGTTTAACCGACATCAGTCAGATCCTTCCTAAGGATACTTAAAAGGAAAACCGGCTTCGACAGATAAAACAGGTAGTTCTTCTTAAGCTGCTGATCTTTGAATTCTCAAGATGCCTATGGAAGAACCGCCCAGCTCATCAGACAGAGTAAACCGACCGGCTACTTGGTGGAAACACCAACTAACCGCATCGGGATGAACAACTGATGACTGACCGGTTCGGAAGCAGGTCATCCTAGATTATTTGAATTTCACAGATGTGGAACAACTACCAATGTTTGTAGATGTCTGTTCTGAAAAGTTGCCTTTTCAAAGAAAACTGGTCGCGCCTAAAAAGACGTGAAGATCTTTTGATATCTTTCATGGTTCAGGCCTATGACCGACACCTAGACTGCAAACATACCCATTTTGGTGAAAAACCTTTTATCCTGCAGTTAATACATGTCATTCCATTTAATGCCTGGACAATAGGTTAGCCCCTAAACTAGTATTTAAGAGAGGGCCACACTCACCACAAAACTCACAAGTCACAAGAATACTCTCTCACTAAGGCAAACTAACCATGTATCAATTCCCAAACATCCTCCAAGTAGATTTTGAATCCTGTACCGGTACCGAACACTATGAAGTGTATCGGATGATTAAGAAGTTAGAAGATACTGGTCTCCAGTATTTTCTGGATGATAAGCAAATCATCTATCCTGCATCCGTTATGGAATTCTACTACAATGCCAGAGTATTCCGGGGAACACCCCATTTTGAGACCCACATCCAATCCAAAGTTGGGGGGGGTAATTTTCGACTTCACCGAGCAGGACTTTGGTCGGTGCTTCAGTCTGCCCAAGCAAGGGATCACAGATCTCAATCCCCCTGCAGACATTAAGGCTGAGGTATCCCTAGCCTTTGCCCGGTCGGATGAACCTGTCAATGATCATGGTTCTAAATCTCTCTTGAGGGCTGAGTACCAGCTCCTCAATGATGTGTTAGGAAGGGGCATCTTTGGAAGAGATGTCACTAACACCTACTGCGTGGCAAGCTTCAACATGATGGCCGCCATCATTATTGGCACACCGGTAAACTGGTCCCGGGTGTTGTTCGACACCTTAGTTTGGATGATTAACGTCCAGTCAGTCGGTCTCATTCCCCAAATGAGCACCCTTCTGGTGGAACTCGGCGTTCCAACTTGCCCTGGCGAAAGCCTGAACCAGGCTCAAGTGCTAACTAGGGAAATGACCGACTCTTTCTATAGTCGGTTTGAAAGGGAATGGAGGAGGAGAAACTTCAACCCTCCTCGTTAAGACACTTCATCTGGCATCCGGTCGTTTTGCTGCATGTACCGGATGCATCATTAACCATATCGGCCTCCTCCATGTCCACTTCGGTTTTATTTGTGCTTTCATTAACTTCATCATTTATGTATGTCATTTTCGGTGTTGTCTCTACCGTCTTCGGTCTCCATCTAATATATATCATTATGTGTTAAATGCATTTAATGAGATAATCCAATTTAATGAGATAACTCCCAACCACCTGCACATTTAATTCCCAACTAATCTGGTTACTTTCCAACAAACATTTACCTCGAGATCTGCAAACCGCCACTTCCCAATGCACTTTGGAAAGGAAAAGATTCTTTTCCTTAATAAAACAAAACTAACAATCAATGCTCAGATTTTCCCTCCAAAAACGATTCTATATAAGGAGCCATCCTCCCTTCACTTTCTCACATCCACAATCACTTGCACTTCTCTTGAATCTCTCTCTCTCTCTACATCATAATCATGCCAAGCCGAACTTTGGGTAATTTTCTAAGTGTTGACTTCGGCTCATGCTTGGCCGAATGGGACTATGACCACCCAAAGAAACACATGTTTGAAAGCCTCATTGTTACCGGTCTACAAGCTTTCCTTGACGAATCCGGTCCCATACTGACTGAGGATGTCAAGGAATTTTTTAGAAATGCTGTCAACTGGGGAGACCGCATTGTAACCACTGTAAGGAATCATACCTTCCGGCTTGATGAAGCCGAATTTGCCACCCTCTTCAATCTGCCCAAAGAAGGGTTCTCTGATTTTCCGGCCTTGGAGGGCACTGATGAATACTACTATGTGTACCGCTGCTTAGGAACCTTCGAGACGGTGGAAACCTATGGGTTAAAAACCCGCCTCGGTCGAAGCACTCAGTTACTTCTTGAGATTGTCACTCGGTCCATTCTGTGTCAATCTGTAAATCAGCGGTTTTCAAAGAATACCTATAATATGATGACCCACATCTACAACCACACGCCCATCAATTGGGCAGCGGTCCTCTTTCAAATCCTGAGGAAAATGGTGCGGACCAAGAAGGGACTCGGCTTTGCACCCCACATCAGCAGGTTGATTCTCAAACACCGGCCAGATTTTGGACCGGGCACACCGGCATCCCCCTCAAATATTCTCGATAGAGATGCCGTGGTGGAAAAGTACTCCAAAATGGTGTTTACTGATTAAACATCTTTATTTAAATGTCTTCCTTTCGATCCTATCGGTTTCCATTCTAATAGAATACTGTTTCAGTTTTGATCGCTTCTCTTTACTCTTTGCATCTATCTAACATAACCGGCTTCACATCGTTCGTATCCGGTTTCATAAAATATGCTTAAAACTGTTAAACACCGATCAATCAAAAATCTGAAACACTATTAGAAACCGATCTGCCATTCGGTCTCAAAGAAATGATTGCGTGACCGATGACATAGGCAAAGAACTTTGGAGGGAAAATCTCCCGCCCAAAGACACCGCACACTGTTTCGCACGAAACCACGTCCTTTCGTTTTGGAGGGAAATTTCCCGCCCATTCATGATGGGACGGTTTGGCTTCCAAACCGTGCCTATAAAAAGGGGGCCTTCGTCATATTTTTCATTCTCACAGAAATTCACTTTCTCTCTCTAAGCTACTAAATCCTTCGAAACCGATTTCTCTCATTCTCAAACTATTCAAACATGGGTCGTGATGCGGTATTGTTCAAACTATACTCTCAAGTGGACTTTGATGAGATTCGGCAACATGGAACAACCGAGGCAAAAGGCGTAATTGACCGACTCATTAAAACCGGTCTGGGATATTTTCTGGAGGGACCTCACGTAATCTACAAGAACGCGGTTGAAGAGTTCTTCAAAACCGCAACCATCTCCTATGACAGGATCCTCGCAACGGTGTGCGGTTCTCAAGTAGAAATTACCGAAGCAGTAGTGGCCGAAAGTCTGCATCTCCCAACCACCGGTATGGACGCAACAGCAGAGATGGACGATGACGTTTTTAAGATGGCTTGCCACCGTGTATCAGCAACAAACAAGCCGGTTCCCACATCCGGAAAGAAACAACTGCTGAAACCGGAGCTCATCCCGGCGTGTGACGTATTTGCTAGGGCGATACTGGCAAGGGGAGGAAATTTCAGCAATCTGACCAAGGACAAAATCAGAATGATTTTTCGTCTAATGGAAGGGACAGAGATCAACTGGGCAAGATCGGTCTTCGGCAATCTTATGGAAATGGTGAGACCGGACTCAGATAGGTCTTGGGGGTATGCAGTTCAACTCGGCAAGATCTTCTTACATCTAAAGATCAATGTCGGTCCCGGTGTTGGAATACTAAAACGCAGCATCATTCGATCAAGGCATTTTCTTCCAAGAAAGCAGTCGGCCTCCAGTTCCACATGTGGCCGAAAGAAGAAAACCGCGAAGAAAACTACCCCGGCAAAAGCAAGCACCGGAGTAAAGAGAAAAGAAAAAGTAATTTTCGAAGATCCACCTCAACAAACAGAGGATGAAGAATGGGACGATGAGGAAGCCGATTCAGAGGGAACCGAAAATGAAACGGTCCATGAGGACGATCTCTCGGCTCGGAGTCCGACCGATGCCGAACAAAGCTTCAATCCTGAGACCACCGAGGGTGGGGAAGGGAATCATGAGGGAGCCGATAATGAAGGCCTCAGCAGGGAAGAAGCCGATGATGCCGAGGCCGAAAGATTAGCCCAGAATATCTTTCAGGGCATCATCAGGCGGAATGAGGACGTTATAAACTTATACTTGGAGTGGCATGAGCACCGCTTCAACACGAACTATAATAACATGATGACGGACTTGAACCAAGAGGATTGCTTCGCCAGGTTGGAGGACGTAGAGGACAATATCTTAAGCCTCACAAAATCCGGTACCATTCATGAGGTACAGTGCCGAACTTGCCTACTGATACCGAGAAGTCATCTTCGACAGATAAGAAGGCGTATCAGAAAGATTAAGGAAGAATATGCTGAAGGGGGATCGGTGTCTACCGTAGCACCGCGAGTATTAGAAAAACTTGAAAAAGGCAAATTGGAAGTACGCCAAGAGATAGCGCGGTTAGAAGCAATTTGCGTTCAGAAACAAGTTCCGGTGTATACCGCTCCGGTCATCGAAGACTTTCAAATGGACTGGGCATCAACTTCGAGAGAAGACACTGCGACACCGAGGGACATCGAGACTCCGATGCCAGAAGATGATGAGGTATCGACTCCAAGAACTGTTGAGGTATCGACTCCAAGAACAATCGAGGTACCGACTCCAGGAACTGTTGAGGTACAAACTTTAGAGGATGTCGAGGTACCGATCCTGGAAAATGCGGCACTAAACTTGGTGGATGCGGTCACATTAGAAACACCTACTGAGGTTGTTGAAATACTAGACTCCGATGTTGAGAGAGCCGACCCTAATCAGACCGAGCAGTCCGCTCCCACTCCTCCACCGGCAGCCACCGTCTCAGTTCCTTCTAAGGAATGGATTGAAGACCGACTTCAAGAAATTGAAGCATCCGTTTCGGGACGGATTGGTGAGCAACTTAAGAAACTTGAAGTGTCCACATCGGGGCAGGTTGAAGACCGGCTTCAGAAATTTGAAGCATCAATATCAGAGCTGATTGATGACCGAATAACTGAACACAACGTCTCTAAGCTTCAACCGCTCAAGGATAGATGCGAGACCGTTTTCGATTCGGCCATGCAGTTCGCCGATGTGACAAAGAACGTTGTGGATTACCATCAAACGCGTCTGGAGCAACTTAGCACCGGACTATGGGAAGAGGCCGGTGAGCGAGAAAATTGTGCTCATCATATTTTAGCTCTGGAGAGTCTCACTTCGAAATTACAGAAGGATTTCGAACGGGTTGATCCGACAATTGAACGAGTCTCGGTACTGGAAAAGAAAAACGATGATCTCGTGGCCGAAGTAAAGGCACTAACTGAGCAGATGGCCGAAATTCTGAAGGCCAAGGAAAACGCAGATGCCGCGGCCATAGAGGCCGATGCTCTAGTTGCAAAGAGGGTCCAAGGAAGGCTGGACGCCGAAGCCAGCAAGGACAAAGAGCCGCAGCAAGTATCTCAGATGACCGACGAAGAAATAGAGGCCGAAAGAGTAAGAAGGGGCGAGGCCTTATTCCCAGGATATGCTGAGAAAGCGGCCAGACTGGCTGCGGACGCTGCCGCACGACTGGAACGGGAAGCACGAAGGCTGGCCGGCTTTGCAAAGGAAAATGAGAAAAAGAAGAAGGCAGCCGCTTCCGTTTCAGCACCGGCAGCCTCAGCTTCGGCATCAAAGAAAAGAAAGAGGCCGGCTAGTAAGAAAGTTCGAATTCTCGAGACGCTCAACACGATCTCTGAACCGGCAGAAACGGGCCCCTCGCAGCAAGCCGACCTAATCGAGGAGGAAGTCATAGAACAGTTGCGGTCCCGATCAAAAAGGCCACGATCTTCCCAGCCGCAACCGCCACCACCACCGAAGAGAAAGAAGAGTGCCTACGAATTCACGGACTCAGAATAGGGACTATCCTTCTTTTTCTTACTTACCTTAGTATTTTTGCTTAGTACTTTCCGGTTATCTATGAATATATAAAGTTATTTTTGAATACCGGCATTATTTTGCATTTCTACATGATTTTGATAATTTTAAATAAAATAATCAAAAAGGGAGAAATTGTTAGATAAAAGATAGAGATTCATCCAAAACCCCTCCCCCAAAATTTTTCGAAAAATTCTCTAACTCTTTTTCAAAATCGGCCAAACAAAACAACCGGCCTACGGTTGCAAACTTACATAATTTTGATAATTTTAAATAAAATAATCAAAAAGGGAGAAATTGTTAGATAAATTCATACCGGTTCAAATAAACCTAACTTAAACAAACTTCCTACGCAGGAACAAGGAACCGGACCGGATGAACAAAAGAAAACCAACTGAAGAAACCGAACCGGTCAAGCTACCAAACCGATCAAGAATATTCGGTACGCGACCGCACAGAGGAAGGATCGGCCAAAGCCTAAAAGCCAGATCCATCAAATAGCCGATCAACCCTCAAGACAAACATAACCGGAATAAGCCCGGTCACTTCACTATCAAAAGATATTCGGCCAAGTCAAGCGGCCAACCTAGGCCAAGTCAAGAGGCCGACCTGCACAAGAAGACACTTTGGGTATCTGTGAGAATGATACCAAAGGAGCAGACTGAATACTTCCATATCCATGCAAGTCTGAGGAAAGACTGTAGGCTTGCAGAAAACAGTACTACCGGATCTTTCCACTTCGGGATAAGCCAGAAAGGAAATCTTCAAAGTACAGACAACTGTCCAAGCAGACAGTGCCTACATGAGTAAAAGACAAACCCGGCAGGTTTGCTTTACAGACCGGCAGGTCTGAAACAGGATGCCAGATCTGAGATTGACCGTCAGGTCTGAGGAGAAGACCGCAGGTCTGAGACACTGAATCACTGCATCTCTGATCAGCCAATCAGATTCAAGGCTTTGAAATATGACCGTTGGCATATTTCACCTATAAAAGGATGGCAGTTGCAGAAGAGTAAATGCGTGACATTAAGGGACAAAAAGCAGATATTAAGCAGTTACTAAGTGAGACAAACACTAAGTGCATTTACTACAAGTGATAACAGTGTGGCATTCTAAGAAAGCCTAAGTGCTAAATTCTAAGTGTGTGTTACAATTTCGGTGTAAATTGTAAGAGTGTTATCGAGCAGGAAATAAGTCTCGATCGGATTGTATTTGTATTCCTTAGTGAATATCCTTCTCGCGGCTTCGAGAGGAAGGGGTGACGTAGGAGTTTTTATCTCCGAACATCCATAAAACTTTGTTGTGTTATTTACTTTCTGTTGGCTTCCTTACATAACCGACTAATCTAACAATATCGCTCAGAACCGAATCTACATTAACCACATCAAGTATCCAGATTGCCAAAACCAACCCACCATTCTTCAAATCTCCATCATCCGAAACCGACTCCGCCTATCATACACGTGTACCGCTTCAACTTGAAAGCAAACCTCTTCCGCGCTTGAACCTAGTTCAAGGGTTTGTGACAGGTTGTGTAGTATTGAAACCCCGGTGTTAATCTCTAACAGGATTAACCACCACCCTACGAGTGAGAACCGCTAACCGGTCCAACCCCCGGTCCACCAGCGGCGACCTAGATCCTAACAGTACATTTATTTAACTTTTTCATCTTTCTGTTAGAATTCTAAATTTGTTTGGGCTGACAAATTTGTTCAACACATAATATAGCATGGTGATCTAAATTCTTGGGCTTTGTCTTTTGAAAGGCAATATGGTGCTAATGGATGGGCTTTTAAATTTGAGGTGTAAGGCAATTTACTAAAATTACATTTAAGCTTATTTGGTTCTATGCGGCTCTCTATATGTTTACAAGATTCCAATGATTTTCATTTTATCATCCTTTTGAAACTTGTCTTAAAAGCTCGAGAAAATCTAAATACCGAAAGTATAGAAAAACATCAGATTGGATGAACTTTAACGATCTTTCCCTTATTACATTGATATAATTTTTTTCTTATTACAAATCTATTAAATGGTTGTAATTTGATGTATTTGTTTAGTTCTTTTTCTTTTTATTATTAATTTTGTTTTTTTAATATACAACCATTTGATATTTTATGTATGGTAATTAGCTAAAAATAATTACTCAAAATTTCAGGTTCCTTTATATGTAGTTAGTTCATAAAGGTAGAAGACATGTTCTATAACACATTTTTCTATGTCCTTTACTATAAATCTAGAACCATGTTTGAAGTGGAATTAATGTTTTAAAAATTAACATGAAAATGCCAAGAGGGTGACAGATAATTTTGATTAGAGTAGGTCTTCCGTCGTATCTTTTGTGTTTCATAAATACATTATTTCCTTTCTAATTGTGATCTGCTTTAGTTATTTATTCTCATTTTCCGGGACAAGCGGAATTCCAAATTCCTTTGATTTGTTTCAAAGATGAGTCATGAATATTGTTATTGAGTTCAATCAAGTAAAGCCTTCTCCATCATCTTAAGGTGGGGATTGGGGAACATAATTTCATCAACAATATGATGGTGGCTGATCAATTTGTAACCACATAAATGATCGGAATAGGTGTGAAATAGGTGTCGGTGATCATCGTCTTGATAAAGTAAAATTCTGATTTAACTATTTTTTATTATTATTGTTGTTGGTTTATTTTCAATAACAATAGAAGATCCTTAATTTTTTAAAAAAATTTATTCTGATTTCTGAAATGGGTTATGTTTGTTAATTTGTTTATAATACGAGATTAAGTTCTTGATTCATTGTTTATTTTTTAAAATTTATTTCTATTTAGTTTTTTCTGATTTCTATTTTTTAAAGATTATCATTTCTCGGACTCTGATTGGTGGCATTTCTCCGACTCCGATTGGTGGCCGAATGATACATTTTGATTCTAATATTGGAAGTCATGCATCGGTGTGTGGGAATCGGAAGAGTGTGCTCATTTTATATTTAGGTATAATACTAACTGTTTCTTTTTTTCTATTAGTTTTATTTCATTATCATTTATGTATGTAATCTTAAATTTATAGGTCAGGAAGTTGTAACGAAGTCACAACTAGGATCTCGATGATCGAACAGTGAAGAATTATATTGGAAAGTGAATAGAAACTCTAGATAATGAAAACAAACTGGAATGAGAATCTGTCTATTAAACTTGATGTAAATAAGAACACGATTACAATCCTTAAAAATAAAGCATAACTAAGACATTAAACAAAAGACATGAAGGGTCTCATTACTAGATAAGATCAAGAGTCTTGGACAATCCAAGAGGCTCTCTTTAACAGCTAAAAACTCCTTAATTATTATTATTACTTTAATTTCTAACACTCCCCCTTAAAGTGATGCCCGATGAACTAGTCCCAACTTAGATCGTAGATTTTCGAACGGGCCTTTAGGAAGTGCTTTTGTGAAGGTATCAGCAACATTGTCTTCACTCCTTACTGCAACCATCTCAATGATTCCCTCTAGTACTTTTTCACGAATAAAGTGATGCTCTAACTCAATGTGTTTTTCCTCGCATGAAACACAGGATTTGAAGTCAATTTAATAGCACTCAAATTATCTTCATGTATAGGAACTGGATGATCAAACTTGACATGAAAATTCTCCCAGAGTCTACGAAGCCATATGCACTCCTGTGCTGCGTGAGTTGATGCTTTGTATTCTGCTTCTGTTGTAGACAAAGATACTGATCCTTGTTTCCTACTACTCCAAGATATGCTAGTGTTTCCACAAAGAAAAAAAAAAACCCAGATGTGGACCTTCGATCGTCTCGATCTCCAGCAAAGTCAGCATCTGCATATCCTTGCAGGACAAATTTTGCATCTTTCTCATATAGTAGACCAATATCTAGCGAGGTATTAATATACTTCAAAATTTTCTTCGCTTCTTCGAGGTGTGGTTTCCTTGGCTCCTGCATGTATCGACTCACCACTCCAACTGCATAAGCAATGTCAGGCCTTGTTATAGTCAGATAAATCAAACTTCCCACAAGAGCACGATAAGGATGAGGATCTGGTAGACATGTTCCTTCGTCTCGACTAAGTCTAGGATTTACGTCGAGAGGAGTATAACTCTTTTTTCCATCAGTCATACCAAAATTTTCTACCAACTTCTTTGCGTAGTTGATCTGCGATACAAATAACCCTTTATCGAAATTTTCGATTTGCAGACCAAGGAAAGTTCCAAGTTCACCAAGTTTCTTCATCTCAAAACGAAGCGAGAGCTCATCTTGTAGACGAGCAACCTCATCATAGTTATTGCCCGTCAAGATTATGTCATCCACATAAAGAAGCACCACCACCATCTGTTCATGATTCTTCTTTATAAATAGACTTGAGTCGGATTCTGAAGCCTTATACCCACAAAATTGAAGATATTCTGCAATCTTTCCATACCAAGCACGAGGGGCTTGCTTTAATCCATATAATTCCTTCTTAAGTCTACAGACCAATTGGGGACCACTAGTCTGCTCGAATCCAGGTGGTTGTTCCATATATATTGGACGATCAAGTTCTCCATAGAGAAATGCATTCTTGACATCCAATTGCCACAACTTCCATCGAGAACTTTCTGCTGAGGCCAACACAGTGCGAATTGACGTCATCTTCGCAACTGGGCTGAATGTCTCCTCGTAATCTTCTCCATACTTCTGTGAGAATCCTCGAGCGACCAATCTAGCTTTGTATCGATCTATGTTTCCATCAGCCTTTCGCTTGATTCGATACACCCACTTACATGTGACTGCTTGAGTATCAGGAGGCTTCGGAACAACGTCCCATGTCTCATTCTTCTTGAGAGCATGCATTTCCTCCTCCATTGCTGCCACCCATTCCTTGACAATTTTTGCTTCATTATAAGAAGTGGGTTCCTCGTCGTCTATTGCGTTTGCCAAGAAACAAGAGAAGGTTGTTACAAAATTATCATCCCTAAATCGAATGGGCCTTACAATGTTCCTTTTTGGTCGAGATTCTCCATTCTGTTGTTGACTTGATTCTTCCTGATGTGGACTTCCTGGTAACCTTTCACCTTTGGCTCCTTCATCGACTGAAGTATCTTGAGCTATGTCAGGGCTCCCCCTGTCACTATTATCACTACTACAAGAGCTTCCCGTAGACGTGGGAATGGGAAGATCAGTCTGAACAGTTTCTTCAACATCCTTCATATAGTACGAAGAAATTTCGTCGAAAACAACATCTCTCGACACAGTGCATTTGTGAGTTGACGGATCCATACACCGCCACCCTTTCCTTCTCTGGTCATAGCCGACAAACACGCATTTGACTGCCTTCGCATCCAATTTGTGTTAGGAATTTCAAGTTGAATAATACTTCCTATTGAAATCAATTGATCTGATTAATTTCACAAGTCAACCAAATCATACTAGCAGATCAGCAAAGTAATAAAGAACACCAGATTTACGTGGAAAACCCTCTCAACACGGAGGGTAAAAAACCACGGGGCAAAACCAACAGATTTCACTAATCAGTAAGAAACCGATACAATTGTTCCTCTCAACTTTAAACCTAAAGTTGAGGTATACATACAGAGAAACTAATTTCATTCAAACCCAAACAAATCTAGGTTTGAGAAAACATGAAATTCCCTTTACAAGTAAGAGAGAAATGAACCTGAGGGTAATCAAGACAAAGAAGGTGATACTCTGTTCTCCTTCTCTTCTTCTTCCTCTATATCTTCTTCCCTTCTTCTTCCTCTGTATTTTCTTCACTCTGTTTCTCTTGATCTCTTCACAGAACTCTCTCTGAAAATTGTGGTAGAGAGAGAAACAAAATTAGGGTTTATTTGGTTTTATATTGCCTAATTGGGCTGGACCCATAAGGCCCAACAATCTCCCCCTCCAGCCCACGGAGAGAGGCACACCGATCTTCAAGTCATCACTTGGTATTCACGCCGACAAACCGACAACAAAGCTCAAACTTGTCTTTTGGAACTATCTTCGTAAACATGTCTGATGGATTCTTATCAGTGTGAATTTTCTTCAGCTTCATCTGCTGGCTTTCTATTGCATCTCTTAACCAATGAAATCTCACATCAATATGCTTAGTTCTGGAATGATATGTAGCATTCTTGCTCAAATCTATAGCACTCTGGCTATCACAGAAAACAACTGCATCTTCTTGTTGCATACCAAGCTCCAAGAGAAATCTAATCAACCACAATAGCTCTTTACCAGCTTCAGTGGCTGCAATGTATTCTGCTTCTGTGGTTGACAAAGCCACACATTTCTGCAGTTTGGATTGCCATGACACGGCTCCCCCTGCAAAAGTAAACACATAACCTGAAGTGGATTTTCTGTGATCCAGATCTCCAGCCATATCAGAATCAGTGTAACCTTCTAGCACATGTTCACCATTTCCAAAACTCAAACACAAATTGGAAGTGCCTCTTAGATATCTAAGAATCCATTTCACTGCTTCCCAATGTTGTTTTCCTGGATTAGAAAGGAATCTGCTTACCACACCGACTGCATAAGCTATATCTGGCCTAGTGCAAACCATTGCATACATCAAACTCCCTACAGCTGAGGAGTATGGCACACTTGACATTTCATCCTTTTCTTTTTCTGTTGATGGACACAACTTCTTGCTCAATTTCAAATGGCTAGGAAGTGGACAACTTACTTTCTTTGCTCCTTGCATGTTGAATCTTTCAAGCACCCTTTCAATGTACTTCTCTTGTGACAACCAAAGTCTCTTAGCCTTTCTGTCACGAGTAATCTTCATGCCCAATATCTGGCGTGCTTGACCCATGTCTTTCATTTCAAATGTCTTGGACATCTCTTTCTTCAACATAGCTATAAACAGAGCATCCTGTCCTGCAATCAACATATCATCAACATAAAGTAAAAGGATTATAAATTTTCCATTAGGAAATCTTTTGAAGAAAACACATGGATCTGCCTTGGTTTTCTGGTACCCATGACTCATCATAAAGGAGTCAAATTTCTTGTACCACTGTCTCGGGGCTTGTTTCAAACCATATAGACTCTTCTTCAATTTGCAAACCATGTTTTCTTTTTCTTTCACTTCAAATCCCTCTGGTTGCACCATATAGATCTCTTCTTCAAGGTTACCATGAAGGAATGCGGTTTTTACATCAAGTTGTTCAAGTTCAAGATCTAGGCCAGATACTAGACCTAACACTGCACGAATGGAAGTCATCTTTACCACTGGTGAGAAAATTTCCCCAAAGTCGATGCCCTGTTTCTGTCCAAAACCCTTTACGACCAGTCGGGCTTTGTACTTCATAAGTTCTCCATTTTCATCTCTCTTTAGCTTGAACACCCATTTATTTCTCAAGGCCTTTCTGCCCTTAGGAAGCTCCACAAGCTCATATGTGTCATTTTCTTGCAATGACTTCATCTCGTCTTTCATTGCATCATGCCACTTAACTTTGTCTTTATGAGCTTGTGCCTCCTGAAAACTTTCTGGCTCTCCTTCTTCTGTCAACAGGATATACTCTGAAGAAGGGTATCTTTTAGAAGGTTGGTGCTCTCTCTCAGACCTTCTTAATGGGGGCTCTTCTGGCTCCTCTTGACGATGTTGCTCCCCCTGCTCAGGAACACCATAAACACTCTCATCATCATTACTACCATTCATGTCAGAGGTTTCCTCAGTGGCTTCTTCATTTTGTTCATCTTCATCCGTTACTGTTGACTGTACATGTGAAGGAATTGGTATGAGTTCTATGGACTCATCAACCCTCTCTGACTTCTCAATTATTTCTGGACTTATCCCTATCTGACCTTCAAAGAACACAACATCTCTGCACCTGACAATTCTCTTCTTTTCTGAGTCCCATAACCTGTACCCAAATTCTTCATTTCCATATCCAAGGAAAATACATGGAGTTGCTTTATCATCCAACTTGGATCTTTGTTCCTTTGGAATATGCACATATGCTTTGCATCCAAACACCCTTAGATGTGAGTATGAAACATTCTTCTTAGACCATACTGTTTCTGGTATCTCGAATTTCAAAGGAACAGATGGCGACCTGTTTATGAGATAGCAGGCTGTGCGAACTGCTTCTCCCCAAAACTGTTTTGGCAACTTTGCCATCTTCAGCATGCATCTCACCTTTTCTACAATAGTGCGATTCATTCTCTCAGCCACACCATTGTGCTGCGGAGTTCCAGGCACTGTCTTCTCATGTCGAATACCATATTTGGTACAATATGTTTTAAATTCCTTGGAGGTATACTCTCCCCCGTTATCAGAGCGAAGACATTTCAGCTTACTGTCTGTCTCTCTTTCTACCATGACATGGAACTCTTGAAAGTAATTGAATACCTGGTCTTTTGTTCTCATAAAATAAACCCACACCTTTCTAGACGCATCATCAATAAATGTTAAAAAATATCGATTGCCACCCAATGACTCCACTTCAAAAGGACCACACACATCAGAATAAATCAAGTCTAACACATTATGTTTTCTTTCTGATGTCTGACTAAAAGAGACTCGATGTTGCTTACCAAATGGGCAGTAGTCGCATAGATCCAGAACCTCATCTTTGGTTGAGGGGATGTGCAGCTTCCTCACCAGAATTCGCAGCCCTTTCTCACTCATGTGGCCAAGGCGTTGATGCCACAGATTTAGAGAGCTTTCAGCTTGTACTGCATTCAGATCATCTTTGAGTACCTTCACATGTGTTCTGTACAATGAATGCCACGACTTCCCTTTTGCTACAATCATTGATCCTTTGCTGAGTTTCCATTCACCACCACCAAGATAATGCTTGAATCCATCTTTGTCCAATGCATCACCTGATATCAAATTTAGACGTAAATCAGGAATATGCCGCACATCTTTCAGTGTTAACCGATGCCCCTGTTCTGTCTGCAAATAAATGTCACCAATACCCACAATGCTTGAGTGACTAGTATTACCCATCTTCACTGTACCAAGATCTCCAGCCTTGTACGTGGTGAAGAACTCTTTATTCGGTGTAGCATGATAGCAAGCACCTGTATCAACTATCCACTCAACTCCTTGGTGATCTTCTACATGTAGATATTGTTCCTTTTCACAAGAAAGAATAACTACATCCTCTGCAGTTACTGTGGCTGTGGTATTTCTGTTTTCATCATCTTTCTTCTGATTTTTGCCTTCATTCTGTAGTCTTTTCCAGGCTCTACAATTTTTCTTCATGTGACCTTCTTTACCACAGTGATAACATTCTCTCCCCTTAGATTTTGATCTGCCTCTTGACTTGCTATGGCCTCTTGATTGTTGTCGGTGTTCAGCTCTTCCCCTGTTCTCTGTGACTAGGGCCTGTGCACTATTTGTATTAGTTGACTTCCTTCTTGTCTCCTCATTGAACAAGCTGCTAGTAACTATACTCATAGTAAGCACACCATTCGGAGCTGCATTACTAACAGTCACAACCAATGTCTCCCAACTGTCAGGCAATGATCCCAATAGCAATAAGGCTTGTAGCTCATCTTCTAAGGTCATCTCCATCACTGATAATTGATTAATCAAGCTCTGGAACTCGTTTAAATGCTCAGCAACACCTGTGCCTTCTCTAAATTTCAGATTTACCAACTTTCGGATCAGAAACGCTTTGTTACCTGCCGTCTTCTGCTCATACAATGACTCTAGCTTCTTCCATAGCTCATGAGCACTTTTCTCACTTGCTACATGGTGATAAACACTATCATCAAGCCATTGTCTGATTGTGCCGACTGCTTTCCGGTTCAGTTTTATCCAATCAGCTTCAGCCATCTCTTTTGGCTTTGCACTATCTCCTTCAACTGGCTCATACAGATCCTTACAATAAAGGATGTCCTCCATTTTGGATTTCCAAATCTGCCAGTTATTGTTTGTCAGCCTGATCATAGTGCTACTGCCTTCCATCTGAACCTAAGGGAAAAACACTCTTCAATAGAAAGTAAACCTAACAGCTCTGATACCACTTGTTAGGAATTTCAAGTTGAATAATACTTCCTATTGAAATCAATTGATCTGATTAATTTCACAAGTCAACCAAATCATACTAGCAGATCAGCAAAGTAATAAAGAACACCAGATTTACGTGGAAAACCCTCTCAACACGGAGGGTAAAAAACCACGGGGCAAAACCAACAGATTTCACTAATCAGTAAGAAACCGATACAATTGTTCCTCTCAACTTTAAACCTAAAGTTGAGGTATACATACAGAGAAACTAATTTCATTCAAACCCAAACAAATCTAGGTTTGAGAAAACATGAAATTCCCTTTACAAGTAAGAGAGAAATGAACCTGAGGGTAATCAAGACAAAGAAGGTGATACTCTGTTCTCCTTCTCTTCTTCTTCCTCTATATCTTCTTCCCTTCTTCTTCCTCTGTATTTTCTTCACTCTGTTTCTCTTGATCTCTTCACAGAACTCTCTCTGAAAATTGTGGTAGAGAGAGAAACAAAATTAGGGTTTATTTGGTTTTATATTGCCTAATTGGGCTGGACCCATAAGGCCCAACAATTTGCTCCTTCTCGAGTCTGGAATATGGACATAACAAGTAGATCCAAAAACTCGAAAATGTTTAACATTTGGCTTAAAACCAAAAAGCATCTCGAATGGAGATTTGAACTCATTTGGGCTAAGCGGAACTCGATTGATGACATGAGCAGCACAACTCATGCCTTCTGCCCATAACTGCCTTGGTATATTCTTCATATGCAGCCAAGACTTACAAGTCTCTGTAAGGTGTCGAATCTTCCTTTCGGCTATCCCATTTTGTTGTGGGGTCTCAGGGCATGAGAGTTCTCTTTTTATACCATTTTGCCTACAAAACAATTCAAACTCTTTTGAAAAAAATTCCCCACCATTGTCTGTCCGCAATACTCGAATTTTCCTTTCATGTTCTCCTTCTACCGTCTCCTTGAACTCAAGAAATTTAGAGAACACTTCAGACTTCTCTTTCACAAAGTACACCCAAGTGAACCTGGAGAAATCATCCACAAACAACAACATATATTTACTTCCCGAGTATGAGGCAGTTCGAGTTGGTCCCATCAAGTCACTATGAACTCGATCCAAAGGACCCTTACTTCTCGATACAGAGTTGTCAAAAGGAAGTCGATGAGCCTTCCCATATTGACATCCTTCACACACACTGCCCTCCTCAATTCTCAGATCTTCAGGTAGACCTTCGACAAGTTTCTTTTGAGACATAACACTGAGCTTAGTTATATTGACATGCCCAAGTCTTGCATGCCATAGAAAGGAGGTTTTTTTGTCGTTCACCCTTTCTATGTACGAATTTGAAGCTGAAAGGACAAAGAGATCATTTACCCGAGTTCTAGTGTGGACTACATCCGCCTTGATTTCTTTCACGTTCCTTAAGAACTTAACATCATTTGGACCGAACAACACCAAATTTCCAGCGTCTACAGCATTTGCAACCGAGAAGAGATTCTTCTGAATTCCAGGAACGTGGTAGACATTCTTTAGAGTAATAGATTCTCCTTTATCGCTTTGAATGACAACTGATCCTTCCTTTTTAACTTCGTGAATCGAGTTATCTACCGTGACAATGCCACCGCCCCCATTATGAACTCGACTCGACGAGAACACAGAATCATCTCCGGTAACATGATGTCCGCACCCTGAATCGACGATCCACCTTTGATCGATCTCCTGTTTACCATGAGAAGCCTCTGTTTTCTTTTCCTTCAAAGTCGTCACATCGACATAAAAAGCCTTGTCCCAGTCCTCCTCAACACGCTAGTTAGACTTTTCTCCGAGATTTGAACCAGCAAAATTTCCATTCAAATTTACTCGACAGTCTCTCTTGAAGTGTCCAGTCTTGCCGCACCTGAAACACTTAAGGGACTTCTTAAAAATATTTGAAGAATCTTGACCTGTTTCTTCCTTCTTCGACTTTCCCTTTTTCCAGCTCGATTTCTTCACGAACAACGCACTATTTGACTCCTCCTTTATACTCGTTCCAGCCATTTGTGCGGCCAACGACTCTTGAGATGACAAGAGATTTTCAAACTCCTCGAGTGAAGGATGTTGAGCCCAACCTTGAATCGAGGTGATGAATGGTGTATATTCGGGTCAAAGTCCTCGAACAATATGCCTCTTTGTTCGAGCCTCTGAGATTTTTTCTCATCTGGATTCAATAAAGAAATTTCTGAGCATATGTTCTTTACCTTAAGAAAGAACTCCGAGACAGATCCAATTTGCTTTGCGGCTGCCAACTCGTTTTCAAGCATCTGGAGACGAGCCTCGTTCTTCTTATTGAAAAGACGATCAAGCGTTTCCCAGATCTCACGAGCAGATCCACAACCGATGATGTGCTCAAACAGATTGTGGGAGATTGACCTCTTCAACACAAATTCTGCCTTCGCGTTGAGTCTTTTTCGCTTCTTCGATGCTTCCGCATTTTCAGCAACATCCTCAAGAGCTACATCATCATCGTCTACGACGATTTCCCACAAATCTTCCCCAACCAGGTACGATTCCATACAAGTTTTCCATATCCGCTAGTTTGACTGGTTTAACAACTCCAAACCGAGTCCAGCGACACGACCACCACTTTCCATATCGAATAACAACGATATCTTCTTCAACAATATTACCAAATCTCTGATACCATGTAACGAAGTCACAACCAGGATCTCGATGATCGAACAGTGAAGAATTATATTGGAAAGTGAATAGAAACTCTAGATAATGAAAACAAACTGGAATGAGAATCTGTCTATTAAACTTGATGTAAATAAGAACACGATTACAATCCTTAAAAATAAAGCATAACTAAGACATTAAACAAAAGACATGAAGGGTCTCATTACTAGATAAGATCAAGAGTCTTGGACAATCCAAGAGGCTCTCTTTAACAGCTAAAAACTCCTTAATTATTATTATTATTATTACTTTAATTTCTAACACAGGAAGTCATTTCATCATCAACTACCACTATAGTTGTGTGAGGATCGAACAACATTACGGTTAGGGATGGCAACGGGTACCCTACCCGTCGGGTAGTGAAGTACCCATCCCCGAACCCGATTTTTAAATTACTACCCGACCCCGAACCCGACGGGTATCTCTATTTATATCCCCATCCCCGATTCATCGGGCACCCGATCCCCGACGGGTAACCCATTACCCGATATTAAATATTAAAAAAATTATATTTTAATTAATTAAAACTATATAAATTAAATATAATATGTTACAACAAAATATAATTAACCTAAAACTATTAATAATCGATCGGGTACTATTTTTCACTCCCCATCTCCGACCCCGGCCCCAAACCCGATAAAAAATACCCGAACCTGATCATCGGGTACCTACGGATATCGGGTATACGGGTACACATTGCCATCCCTAATTACGGTATCCTATCAGTCTGTTCCTTCTGATTTGCTTCTTGTTTTCTTTCTTTTTATTTGTCTTGCTTTAATAGCTTATCATATTTAAAAAAAAACATTTCTTAGTAAATGAAATAATAGTAACAAAAGTTTATTGTAAAACAATATAAATATATATATATATATATATATATATATATATATATATATATATATATATATATATATATATATATATAAATATACTTCAATAATAAAATAAAATACATGTATATATTTATTCAAGAATGGATATTTATCTCCACTTTTGACATTTTGACATAATTAATTATTCTAAGATAAATACGTCTTGTTCATGGATTTATCTTAACCCATTTATTTAATAATAACAAAATTATCATAATTTTATTTTAAAAAATAATATTTATTGGTAAGTCAAATAATACTAACAAAAAAAATTATAATTATAAAATATAATTTAAATGTAAAATAATATATATATATATATATATATATATATATATATATATATATATATATTATAGTTAATCTCCAATATTAATTAGAATTGTACGTAATTAATAAAAAAATTAAGAAGTAATATATATATATATATATATTAATATAAAATTATATATGTAAAATAAATAAATAAGATATTTAAAATAAGATATATATATATATAATGAATTATTTATATAATGTATTATATATATGTCTTCTCTCTTTTTATGAGTAATCAGTAATGTCAAGTAAGCTGTCTATATTTTAAAATATTGAATCACATAAACCTTAAACGCGAAATTGATAAAACAATATGGTATTTATGTGTACCTTTACCATAAAAATAAATAGATAATATGAGATTTAACTAACCATTGTCTTTTATATATATATATATATATATATATATATATATATATATATATATATATATATATATATATATATATATATATATATATATATATATATATATATATATATATATATATATATATATATATATATATATTATAGTTAATCTCCAATCAACAGATCTAATTAATGTATGATCAAATAATTAGAATTTATTTTGTAGAGAAAAAAATTAAAAGAATATAAAAAGAGGGTTTTGGGGCCTTGGTCCTTGGAATGGTTATAATGGCATCATTAATCCATAATGATTCTTTAGATAATTAAGAAAATGTCATTTTTTGAATTGGGGAAAAGAGGTACGGGTTCATAACCGTAGGTCACAACGTTGAGACGAAGAATTAGAGAGAGTGGAGACAAACAGACGAAACTCTTAGGTCATTCGATTTAATTTGTAGAAACATTGGAGGTAGTTGATGAAAAGGTGTCCTCAATCAGTTAGTTTTTATGTTATTTGCATTTGGAATTTTTTAAATCTAAAATATATTTGCTATTAGTATAAATAGAGAATTGATATAACAATATTTTATCTTTGATTTTTAAAATATTAAATAATATAAATAAAAAAACATTTCAAATGGGATATTAAGATAAATTCAAAATTATTGAAATTTTTATTGTAATATTACAATGATATTCTAACCCTACAAATTATTACTTATATATAAGATATTTTAGGTTAATTAAAATTACTCCAACTTAATTTCATATAAGTGTAATTATTTTTATTTATTTTTTACATTTATTAAAACATATATAAAATCATTATTATTTTAATCATTATTATTTTATATAATTATGTTACGCAATACTCTTTGCAATAATATATTAAAATTTTCACTACAATAATCTTCGCAATATTTATATTTATAACTTGCATAATCAATTACAAATATACGTGCAATTCAATTTGCATTATTTCGTTTGAAATTCTATTTATATTACCAATTTATATGTGGGTGGTAGGGTTTGGCTAGAATGTGGGTGGTAGGGTTTGGCTAGGGGAGGCGACGGGGTTTGGCTAGGGGAGGCGTCTGGGTTTGGCTAGGATGTAGGCGGTGGGGTATTAGAGAATCGGCGATATGAGCGGCGATGGTAGGTGACGGGGTTTGGCTGGGATTTGGGGAGGCTAGGGTTTAGGAATGAGGGAGGAGCGAGTTTGGAGAGATAGAAGGAAATGTGAGAAATGATAGAATTGGCTAAGTGTTAGGTGTTTGGGAGGTAGTTTTGGTGCAAATAAAATATTTATGTGGTATATTAAAAATTTTCGACTGAAGGTAACTGCAATAATTTTTGCATTGAACAATACTTATCGAGAATTAATTTTAGACTAAAGAGTTCTACAACTACGTATGCATTAAACTGGAATATAGCGTTGAACTGCAATACATACAACAATAGTATATATTGAAGACCAATGTCATTTTTAATGCAGATCTAATGTCATTTTTGGTAATTATTTTTCAACTCTCGGGTAACAAATACATATTTAGATAGAAACTATCAATGCATTAATCTTCATTTTGCGCTGAACTGAATATTGAAGGCCAATGCCGTTTTTAATGCAAATCCAATGTAATTTTTAGTAACTATTCTTCTTATTTGCGAGCAACAAAACCTGCGATGTTCGAAAGACTAGTTTTCATTTCATATAATTAGAATATTGTAGAATTTAACAAAAACATATTAAGTAAAATCATTTACAATTAAGTCAGCAGTAACATTTCAAACTACAAAATCAAAATATGTCATCTCCTAATTGTTCTTCCCTTTTTAAATCTTCATCATCTCCAATTGTACTATTATTCGAATCGGTTTGTAGATGATCACTTTCCTCCAAAACACTTACAAACAATTCAGTTTCATCAAATCCATCTAACTCACCATGAATAATAATAGGATCACTCAATTCGTTCACATCATATAAGGGAATATGAAGGGGAATATACAATTCTATGGTAGGATACTCTTGTTGATACACCACTTCATTTATCCATATTTCCTCTATCTTTTCTCTTGCTTTTGTTTTGCAAACGGTCATGCATTTAAAATCACAATCATTCATTGTGGTTGGATAGTTCGAATAGTAAACTTGTATAGCTTGTTGAGCAAGAACAAATGAGTGGTACTTAGTATATCTATGTCTCATGTTCACGTCAATCAATTTATATGTTTCAATAACTCTAGTACCTCTAATAGGATCAAACCATAAACATTTAAATAAAACTACATGTAAATATGAACCAGGGTATTCTAATTCAATAATCTCCTCCAAAAGTCTATAGTAATCCGAATCATTTGCATGAACGCAAATACCACTATTCATGGTTGATTTATTAGATCTAAAATCAGCAGCTCTCCACACATATCTATTAATGAAGTACGTTGAATATCTAGTTTCTGGAGTTTTTGGACCAAATAATATGAAATACATTAATTCTTTGTCAAGCTGATCCCTTCTTTGTTCTTGTAAAACCTTCAAAGTGAATTATTATAATGTTTGGATCGGAACCATAATGAGACTTGACATCTTTAATCATAATGAAAATTGAAATCACCTTTGATCGGAACCATGATGAGAATTGACAATCCGTTTCATTAGGATCTACTTCAACATTCATACCACAAAACATCCTTAAATAATGAAATAAAATAAGTTATCTAATTCAAAATAAAGAATTATGATATGATCGTTCAATACATATAATATGGATCAACCTCCGGACAATTTAGTAGGACATATGTGTGAGCAACTAATGTTTCTTTGCTGGTCTTGAATCTCTTTGAGGTTGTCTTTGTTTGTAATTTTCATTCAATTCAAAATAATACGAAGCAAATGTTGATATTTTTCAAGAATATAGGCATTGCATATGGATGCTTCAATTCTAGCCTTGTTTTTACCTTATTCTTCATACTCTTTGGAAACCTAAATTGAAAAGGTTAAAATTATTAAGTATCTTTAATTATTTTGTACAAAGATAATACAAAATATGTATGTACATACCTCTCGAAGGAATACATCCATCTGTATTGTACTAGACCTCCTATTTTTACTTCATATTGTAAATGTATCAAAAGATGTTCCATTGAATCAAAAAAGTTGGTAGAAAAATCTTCTCTAGGTTGTATACATTTATAGGAATTTGAGCTTGTAAATTATCCACTTTGTCTTGACTCAAAGTTGAACAATTAAGGTCATGCATGAAATTACTTAAATCAGTCAAGGTTCTCCAAACGAACTTAGGTAATATTTTTCTGAATGCATTGGCAATAACCTTTCTAGAAAAACATGGCAATCGTGATTTTTGAATCCGATCAAATATAAGATTAAAATGTATTTATCCAAATATATAAATCATGTATAAGAATAATATATGAAATATATAACCAAAGACAAGATAAGAACACTATGTTAAATAAATAAAATGGATTCAAGATCTTAATCGTTGTTCATCAAATGGTGAAAATTCCCTAAAAATGTGATACAACGTGAAGATATATATTAAAATGAGAATATTATTTACTTATATATATATATATAAATGATGAAGATATAAGATAAATACATATATTTACCTTGGTGTTCAATAAAATTATATATATTGAAGAACTTGATGGTCTTGATCAAATGATGAAGATCGAAGATGTAGAGATAGAGAGATAGAGATATTGTAGTGTGTAATTGTAAAAGATGAAGTGGAGGAAATAAGTAAGTACACAAGTACATTGGTAGTTGGTGGTAATTAGTAATATTAAATACTTTGTTAATGCTAAAATTGTTACTAGTGTAATTAGTTTTAACGTGAAATAACGATCGGCAATAGGTTTTTCAATATTATATTATATCGATATTGCAAACGTTAAAACAATTCGGCGTTGAACACGGTTTAGTGTAAATGTTACTGCACTCTTATATAGAGGAATTATAACAGAGAGCTAAAAAATATTTACTAAAAATGACATTCGATCTGCACTAGTTTTCGCAATAATGCGTATTATTGATATTACAAACATTAAAGAAATTCGGCGTTGAACACGGTTTAGTGCAAAGTTTACTGCACTGTCAAACATGGAAATTATATTATATTATATTTCGCAATAGGTTTTTTAATATTATTTTATATCGATACTGCAAACGTTAAAACAATTCGGCGTTGAACACGGTTTAGTGTAAATATTACTACACTCTTATATAGTGGAATTATAACAGAGAGTTAAAAAATATTTACTAAAAATAACATTCGATCTGCACTAGTTTTCGCAATAAAGCGTATTATTGATATTGCAAACATTAAAAAAATTCGGCGTTGAACACGGTTTAGTGCAAAGTTTACTGTACTGTCAAACAGGGGAATTATAACAGTGAGTTGGAAAATATTTACTAAAAAAATCATTCATTTTGCACTAGTTTTTGCAATAATACGTAATATCAATATTGTAAGAATTAAAACAATTCAGCGTTGAACACGGTTTAGTGAAAAGTTTATTGCACTCTTAAACAGGGGAATTATAATAAAGAATTGAAAAATATTTACTAAAAATGACATTCGTTATGCACTAGTTTTCGCAATAATGAGTATTATCAATATTGCAAAGATTAAAGCAATTCGGCGTTGAACACAGTTTAGTGCAAAATTTATTGCACTTTCAAACATGGTAATTATAACAGAGAGTTGAAAAATATTTACTAAAAATGTCATTCGTTCTGCACTAATTTTCGCAATAAGGCGTATTATCAATATTGCAAAGAATAAAGTAATTCAGCGTTGAACAAGGTTTAGTGAAAAATTTACTGCACTCTCAAATAGGGAAATTATAACAGAGAGTTGAAAAATATTTACTAAAAATGTCATTCGTTCTTCACTATTTTTTGCAATAATACGTATTATCAATATTGCAAGGATTAAAATAATTCGGCGTTGAATAAGGTTTAGTGCAAAGTTTACTGTACTCTCAAACATGAAAAATATAACAAAGAGTTGAAAAATATTTACTATAAATGTCATTCGTTCTGCACTAGTTTTTGAAATAAGGTGTATCATCAATATTGCAAGGATTAAAGTAATTCGGCATTAAACACGGTTTAGTGCAAAGTTTAATGCACTCTCAAACATGGCAAGAGTTCTTGAATAATTTCAACATATTGTTACTGTAAAAATAACAGCAATGGGACAATAAACGTGAATTAATATGCAAATGTTAGTGTTGATTGATACTGTAGCCGATACTTGAAACATTTTTATTGAACTAGACATTGATTAGAAATATTATTCGCAATAATTTCTTGGGAAAATATGCCTAAAAAAGTGCAAAGTTCATAAAAATGTATGTAAAATGTAATTTTTTAAAGACTAAACTATATTAATAAACAATAACCTTAAACTTTTAAAAAATTATGTAAGCAAAAAATATAAAAATCATAACCATAACATGTTGAGTATAAATAATCATATAACAAAAAATCATAAATATTAATAAGCATGCAAAAATTACAAAATATAATTCTTCATAAAGAAATTGTCCAAAACATTCATAACATTCATAAAACAAAACAACCAAAAATTTCAAAAATTGTTCAAAATTTTCAAAAATTAAATGTTCAAACATTGTTCAAAAATTTCATACAAACCATTGAAAAAAAAGTAAAAGTTCAGAAATTAAATGTTCTTCCTTTTGTTGCCTTCCAAATTGTTTTCCATGTTTTGGGCATCCATGGCACCCAACACATATTCAATCAGATTGTTTTCTACCGACAACACTTCTTTGATCTAATAAATATAAATAACAAAGTTAGTACTATCAAAACTTGAAAAATATAATATTTTAATAAAAATCAATGTATTCACAAAATATGACATACATTTTCCATCGTGTCATTGACAACCTTGATAGTTATACTATTTATTTTCCGTATATCTACAAGAACATTATATATACCTTTATTTATAGCCTTCATCTTAGCTTCTAAGCTTGCCGTTCTTGACTTAGAGGCTGCAAGCTCTGCTTTCAAAGTTTCCACCTCAGTAAATGCTCTTTCAAGTGTGGTTTCCTTCTCATCTTCGGAGCTTACGTCATAGACAAGAGTGTATGAGCTTGGCCTGCTTGAAAGAAGAAGTTTGTTAGTAAATCTTGTGAAAACCATGATGAAATTTAGAGAAAAAAGGTTTAAAAAGAGAAAAAAAGTTTAGAGAGAAATGAGTTGAAAAAGTATTTGATGAAGAGATGGAAAAGATGAAATGATAAAAGAAATGGGGAGATGGAAAAATGAAATGATGAAGAAATAGGGAGATGGAAAAGATAAAATGATGAAAAATATTAATGATGACGTGTGAAGTTGAAAAGAATGATATGGTTGGCTGAATTGATGGTGAAACAGGAACTGAGGAGACTTCATTTCTTAAGACTAATTTTGCATTGAATATTTATTAATATTTTAAAAATGATGTTTATAACATTTAAATAAATATTTTTTTTGGTAGGTAAAAAAATTAAGTCATCATGATTGGATACATTTTTTTTTTGTTCAAAGTTACTTTAAAAAATAAATTGATTGTGAATAAAAAATAATTATCAAAACTTATTATTTATCTCATCAAATATTTATAAAATTTAAATAAATATTATCTATACATAAATAAATAAATAAATAAAATGAATACCAATCACACTCAACACCATTAAAAACCGAATGACTTCTTAAAGTGAAGTGTGTTAGTGATTTTCAATACCTTGTTATTATATATACTCAACTAAAACATTGTAAACTTACATTTGTATTCATAATATTTAAGTATATAAGGAATACTATTTATTTTTAAATTATTCTTCTTAAATACTTGTTATTTCATTTTGATTAGGGAATATATTGGGCACACATCACGACCTCAGACTTGAGATAAATAATAATTAAAATCTAGAAGACGTATAAAACGTTTTCATTAATTTCATATGATTTATATTTTATCATAGTGTTTCATTTCAGAAGTAATAAAATTGATGAAACTAACCAACCCCATTGATGAGAAATTAGACAACAATTCTAATTAGGATGAATGATTAATTGCATTAGCCAGAGCAACCCCAAGTGATGGATTCGTTGTTGTGTAGCCTCCATCTAACAACAAGTTCACCCCATTAACATACTTTGACTCGTCACTAGCTAGAAAAACCGCCATCTCCCCCACATCATCCACTTCCAACGTAACCCCCTTCAGAACAGACGTCTCGGCCACAAGACGAGCCGCCGATTCACCATCCATTTGAAACCCTTTCGTCACCATCTCCGTTGGGATCGCATGAGGCGATATGCAGTTGACCCTTATACCATGTTTCCCTAACTCCACACATAGGTTCTTGGTCAGCCCCACCACTGCATGCTTGGACGAAGCATACGCGTGAGGCACTAAACCGGCAACCTCCGAAGCATCGCTTGCGGTGAATATTATGTTTCCCTTTCTAAAGGGAATCATGACTCGGGCAGCATGTTTGGCACAGAAGAATGCGCCAAACACGTTGACCCCAAATATGGTCATGAGGTCCCCAGCATCTGCAGACAAAATGGTGGGGCTCATGTCTCCGTGGATGCCCGCGTTGCTAAACATTATATCGAGCTTTCCGTGCTCAGAGACAACCGAGTCGACTAGGTTCTTGACGTCGTCGTCTTTGGTCACGTCGCAGTGTATGAACGAGATGGTTTGGTTCGATGACTCCGCGAGGGAGCGGCCTCGATCATCGTGGATATCGGCCACAATGACTTTTGGCACCGTATCGGGCAAATATCTTAGCGGAGGCTCTTCCGATGCCACTAGCACCGCCGGTTATTATTGCTACCTTACCTTCTAACCTGCATGTAATATTTATCAAATGAACACTTGATGAATTATAAATCTATTTAGTGAATGGAATCAAATAAAGTTGATTACCTTTTAGCTGGTGAAGTTTGCAAGGAAGAAGCTTCCATGGTTATGGAAAGAAGTTTTCTTAATTTGGTGTTGATTTCACAACTTGTTCAAATATGGGATAGCTAGGGCCGGGTTGCTGGTAATTACTATTATACCCTTTGATGAGATGATAATCTTGTGAAAAAAATCTAGGTGGGGTTATAGAATAGATTTTTGGAAATTGGAAAGATAAGACCAAAACCAATTCATTACGTACACGCGATTGCGAGAGCGCAACCACTTGAAAGGACATTGTATTGTTTGTTTTCAAAATATCAATATGGACTATTCCAAACCCAACTTATTGAGTGGTCCAAATTTCATTGTTCTACATTACAGAAATGTTACACACATGTCATAATAATGTCCACAAAGTTATAATGGAATCTTAAGGAAAAGTAGAAACAGATCATATCCCCTTATAAAGGAAAACTATTCATAACTTCGTGAAAAGTCAATGCACGCCAAATTTGATCCACAGTTATTCTTATCCACATAAAGATTTCGTGCCAAATTTTCTATTTTATTAAATGCGAAAGTGAAAATCTTTTTGATTCGTTAACAAGAAAATTTAAACAATACCAGTACAATTAGTCATCGACATGAACTAAGCTAAAAGTAGACCAGAATAAAACTTGGTAAGAAAACTAAAAAAGTATTTAATCTTCAACTCAAGATTCTCGAAAAACATAAATTTATTTTCATGCATTATGGTAAACTTGAACGTTCCCATGGCAGAAAATTAAAACCAAACTATTTCAACACAAGTTATTACATAAATTGTCATAACTTATTAAAATAAACCATAAGGAAGAAAGGAAGAAGTAAATCGGATAACTCGAATTGATTAGATAGGACTATTAGGATGGATTA
>NW_025919615.1:0-2013 GCF_907164915.1 Impatiens glandulifera | reverse complement strand
TTAAATGCCGCTAACTTATTATTTACGTAACATTAAAAAAATTTGTCAATAATTTAATAATATGTAACTTTTTTTTAACTAGTTAATATATATATAGCAACACTCTTCCTTCTCGATTTTCACTTTTGTACGACATTTTTTGTCTCCACCAACGATTTTGACATGCTTCACTTCGCAATTCTCCGGCCATCTTCCGTCGTCGTTCAATAACTCAATCGTGGCTACATATGAAGAATATACCAAAGCGGTTATGGGTGGAAGACATGAATTACCATGTCATCAATCGAGTTACGCTTAGCCCAAATAAGTTCAAATCTCCATTCACGATGCTTTTTGGTTTTAAGCCAAGTGTTACATATTTTCGAGTTTTTGGATGTACTTGTTAGTGATATTATTGACAGGGGGAGCCCTAACTTATTTCAAGAAACTTTAGTCGATGAAAAAGCTGAAAGGAAAAGTTTACTAGAAAGTCCACATCAGGAAGAATCTATTCAACAACAGAATGAGGAATCTCGACCAAAAAAGAACATTGTAAGTCTCTGTTGATTCAGGGATGATAATTTTGTAACAACAATCTCTTGTTTCTTGGCAAACTCAATAGACGACGAGGAACCCGCTTATTATAATGAAGAAAATAATGTCAAGGAATGGGGGACAACAATGGAGGAGGAAATGCACGCTCTTAAGAAGAATGAGACACATGACATCATTTCGAAGCCTCCTAGTACTCATGTAGTCACATGTAAGTGGGTGTATCGAATCAAGCCAAAGGCTGATGGAAGCATAGATCGATACAAAGTTAAATTGGTCGATTGAGGATTCTCGCAGAAGTATGAAGAAGATTACGAGGAGACATTCAGTCCAGTTGCGATGATGACGTCAATTCGCACTATATTGGTCTTAGATGCAAGTTCTCGATGGAAGTTGTGGCAATTGGGCGTTAAGAATGCATTTATCTACGGAGAACTTGATCTCCCAATATATATAGAATAACCACCTGGATTTGAGAAGTAGGATGGTCACCAATTAATTTGTAGACTTAAGAAGGCACCATATGAATTAAAGCAAGCCACGCGTGCTTGGTATGGAAGGATTGCAGAATATCTTCAGTTTTGTGGGTACAAACCTTCAGAATCTAACTCGAGTCTATTTATAAAGAAGTATCAAGGACAAATGGTTGTGGTACTTCTATATGTGGATGACATAATCTTGACGGGCAGTAACTATGATGAGGTTGCTTATAAAAATAGTGTTGGGAAGACTTCCTATAGTGATTCCAAAATTGAATAGTCTACTATGTTCGATTTGAGAGATTTTTCAATTGAATATATATCGAATGTCGAAGAAGACCAATTTATTGTTGAAAAAGAAATTGTTCAAAACGTGGCCCTAGAGAAAAATCAGCAAACACCAGTTATATAGTTGAGAATATAGTCAAGAAATTGAAAATCGGTCGAGAGGTGTTCTCTATCTCTAAACTACATCTTGTTGACAGACAAAAGCGGACATAAATGCTATGAAAAAGCAATACAATTAGATGAATCTATTAAGTGAGAGTTTATGATGAAAGTTGAAATGAACTATTTAACGTCGAATCAAATTTCGTAGCTCACCGAACTAACAAAGAGAAATAAAATATTTCACAATAAATAGATCTTCAGAATTAGAGAAGAAAATAATAAAATAATGAAGTACAAGGCAATGTTAGTTGTGAAATGATTTCAACAAAAAAGAATGACTATAACAATATCTTCTCTCTAGTGGTCAAATTGATGACAATCATAACTATTTTGAGTTTGGTTGTAAAAAAATACCTTCATTTTCAACAAATGGATGTCAAAACTATTTTTTATTCACGGTGAAAAGATTTTAATCCGACAACCACAAAACTTTGAGGTAAAAGGAAAAGATGAGATTGTGTGTAAGTTTCAGTAGTGTCTGAATACTTTGAAACATGTTTCAAGGCAATGGTACAAGAAATTCGACAGCTTAATTAAAATTAACAACTTTTTT
>NW_025919614.1:0-11996 GCF_907164915.1 Impatiens glandulifera | reverse complement strand
GCCTGTCTTTCATGGCAAGAATACTTGAAGGAGGAATCGGTTCCATTTAAAACTTCCGAATACGGATTTTGCCTAGAGTAAGGAACATTATGAGGGCAAAAAGGTGGCAAAAGTGAAAAAAAAAGCGCCAATAATGACCTAGCTGGAAGTTATTGACTAAGTTCTCATTAGTTTCACCATATGAGGTTAAATTTATGAGACCTCATGTTCAGTTCTTATTGAAAGAACCAGATTGAAAATGGAGTATGTGCTATAGCATCATTCAGAGATTAGTTGCATTGTTCGAGGTTGCCTTTTATTTTTTGTCATGTTGATACACTTGCATCAAAATGAGATAATATTGAAAGTTGTATTTAGTTTGACAATATTCTTTTCAAGCATATTTTGATGTATATAAATTTATCCCAACTCAATGATAATTTCAAAAGAGTTATTTAAGACTATTTTCAACCAAAAAATTTATTTTTAAACTCATTTTGGTGTAAATATCACATCAAACAGTAATTCTTGTCCAATCGAAAAATCCTTTCTCAACTTAAAGTCTTATAATATTCTTTCTTACATCAATTTTTATAACTTTTTAATATTACCCATATATTTCACAAACTTATAAATTACACCACAATATTATAATATTATCCAAATATTTTAAACTTAAATATAAATTAATTATAAAAAATTATTAAAAATTCAAAAATTCAATACACGAACACAAAAAAATACATATTAGATTGAAATAAAAAATTATTCGTACAAATAAAAAGGAGATAATTTTTCAAATGTTGGAATTGTTGTATTTCTCCCACAAATGATCAATCAATGCATTTCGAAGTGCAATGTGATCATCTTTATTTCTATTTTTTTATATCGAGATATGAATTCTTCAAATGGAGTATTTTCATCTACTACCATGTCAACCTCCGGTGGTAGTGTTTCTAACTCAATCTCAATTGGTACACTTTAGATCACGTTCATCCTCCACAATCATGTTATGCAAAATTATGCACGTAGTTATTATATCATGAAGCACTTCTTTTTTCCAATAACGCACCGGTCCTGCTATAATGCCAAAACGTGCTTCGAAAAACTCCGAATGCACGTTCAACATCTTTTCTACAAGCTTCTTGTTTCATGGTAGTAGATGAAAATATGCATCAAAGTGGTGCTTCAAATGAAGATATAGTAAGCATCCACATTTATATAATGGACATTTTGTTCTCACCTTATTATTTATATTAAATTTGATTAATCTTTTTATAACTTGTAGATGAATAGAGCAAAAATATTGTTTACACAAGATTCTAAATTCAAGTCTGGATGGAATACGATCATGTTTGGGATATTATTAAAATTTTGAAAAATTTAAAGATGGTAATACGAAGGCCAAGAAAAAACAACTATTTGGCAACAATCTCTCATCGGAGTCAGAAAACCCAACTCCCGAGTCAGTGAAACAAGCATCCCCAGGTATTTCTTCATTTTCTTTAAACTTGAACGACTCAGATAATGTTGTTGGTGATTCTCCATCAGAGAGACCTATTGAAGTGAAGAAAGCCAAACTGAAAAGAAAGATGATTGATGATTCATCATCGACCATCAACACCATTTAAGAACAAAACAATAAACTTTTTGCTGAGTTAAAAAAGAGTAATGATCAAATGCAATCCCATCTAGAAATACAAAAAGTAAGGGATGAAAATAGAATTTTGTTTCAAGAAAAATCTCAGGATTCGTGCATATGTTGAAGCTGAACAGACCCGCATTTTGGTGAAAAGAGCGCAACAAGTCCAATCAAATGCATTTCAAACTGATACATTTGGTCAATATTTCAATAATATTGGAGGAAGTAATGCAGATTTGCTGTATTATTAAATATTAGTTTTTTTTTCATAATTTGTAGTGTATTTTTATTTTGTTGTGTTGGTGTATTATTTTAGTTTATGAAGTACTTGTGTATTATTGTAATGTATTTGGTAATTTTATAATTATATTTAATATATATATATTAAAGTATTTTTTTAATATTATTATATTTTTTTTTAAATATTATTATAAGTTTATGTTATATAAAAAAATATTATATAAAAAAATTAAATTAATAATTATATAAATAACCTTAATATAAAATATAGGATAAAAATAAAAATATAAACAAATAAAAAATATAAATAAATAAAAAATATAAACAAATTAAAATATAAATAAATTAAAATATAAATAACTTATATAAATTAATTATATAAATAAGTTTAATATATAAAATTGATGAAATAAAAGTTTAAGGGTTAAAATGTAAAAAAAAATTATGCGATCTAGCTACCGTAGAAACACAAATATGTGCTTTGGAGAAAATATAGGATATCCCATTTTTTGTTTCATTTGGCGTATAATTGAAGTTGCTAATCCCATTTTAATTTCATTTTGCAGCTGCATCAGAATTGTTCTAAAAAAATAAAATTTTCAGAGTTTAATACTCTTAAAACACTCTATGGGAAGTAGTGTCTGAGGGGTTGGGAAATTGGACGAAATGACCCTAAAAATAGGCCTATTTGCCTCCGTGGTCAGGTTTAATAATATTTGATCTGGTGACCACTTAATTTTTTTGGGACAAATTTACCCTTTTCGCGTAACGCGAAGGGAGTTCGCGTTTCGCGAAGTGAAACAGTATTGATATATATACTCAAATTTTTTCATTTCTCTCATTTTCTTTCTCTCTCAAGCTTTCTTTCTCATTTTCTTTCTCTCTGAGTTTGTCGCCGGCGGCGTAAACTCCGGCGACGGCGAGCCCTAAAGCATAAATCTTCAAGATAAGAAACCTAATCCCCGAATCTATGTTTATATAACAGATTTATGTTCTTATTTGTATTTCTTAATGAAACCCTAACCCTAAATATGTTCTTTTTGGTGATATTGGTTAATATTGGTTCATATTGAATCATATTTGTTCATATTGGGTCATATTTGTTCATATATGTTCATATTTGTTCATATTGGTTTATTAGTTTGTTCATCTTATTGATTGTTCCTTTGGCTGTGATGATATTTGCAGATGATATCGTTTCTGCTAGTTACTTAACGAAGCGTTAAGTACTTAGCGTTTCTGCACGCGCGCGTAGGAAGACGAAGAGGCGCGCGTATATGCACGCGCCATACCATATATTTTAAAAAATAAAACATTTCGACATTCATTTCCATTTTCCCTCTTCTATCCTCTCGATTCCTCTCTCTCTACAACCGTCTCACTAAAGACTTTGACAAGGCCGATCTGCCCGTCCCCCTCGTGTCCTCTCTCTCTATCATTGATTCCCCATAAATCTCAGGTTTATTTTTTTTGGTTGTTGCATGTCTTTTTTTGGTTATGAGTTTTCATATTTGCATGTTTAGTTTTAGGGTTTTGGCTATTTCAGTTTATTTGGTTAGGTTTAGCGTTTAATGTTTGTTTCTGGTTATTGATTATTGCCTTATATTTGCATGTTTGTTTATGGTTGTTGGTTATTGTTTCTGGTTTAGGGATTCGCGAATTACTTAACGCTTCGTTAAGTACTTAACGCTTCGCTAAGTACTTAACGCTTCGCTAAGTACTTAACGCTTCGTTAAGTACTTAACGACTCGTTAAGTACTTAACGCTTCGCTAAGTACTTAACGACTCGTTAAGTACTTAACGCTTCGCTAAGTACTTAACGCTTCGTTAAGTACTTAACGAATCGTTAAGTACTTAACGCTTCGCTAAATACTTATCGCTTCGTTAAGTACTTAACGTTTGCTGTGGTCTATGTATTTGTTACATTTTTGTTGTTGTTCCTTTTGTAGATGGCAGAAACCACCGTTCCTGATTTTCCTGGACGGATTTCTTGGAAAAGCGTCCTCTGCCTGAAGAAGATTGTTATGAAGTTTGAGGAAATGGATCTTGTGGAGAAGGTGTACAATACCCAATTCAGATATATAGTCTCTGCGCCAGTGTTGCAGTTCTCAGGAACTATTGTACATCACATGTTGCTTAGGAGGGTAACCTCAACCTCAAAGCAGATTAATTTCAATATCAATGGGCAACAACTTGTGTTTGGTATGAAAGAGTACACCTTGGTGACGGGCCTAAACTTCGGAAGGTTTCCTGAGGTGAACGAAGAAGAATGCCGAGGTTGTCCACCTCTGTTGGTAAAATATTTTAAAGGAAAGACGAGTGTAGTAATGCAAGAGTTGGAGACTGCTTTTTTGAAATGTAGAGATAAGGAAGATGCTTGGAAGATGGGGCTGGTATGCCTGATTTGCCAGTACCTATTTTCATTTGACCCAAGGAGGGTGGTATTTGCAAAAATCCTCCACATGGTCGAAGACGAGGAAAGTTTCCTCCGATTTCCTTGGGGGAAGGTGACCTTTAGAGCCACCCTCAAGGGTTTGAACAAGAACATGAGACATCTCAGTCACAAATATTATAAGAAGAAGAAAAAGAATACTGATCCTTATGCTCCTTTTGCTTATAACATTTATGGGTTTGCACTGGCATTTCAAGTGTGGACATATGAGGTCATCAAAGGTTTTGTCCCTAAATTTGCTAGAAAGAATGAGCTTAATGATCCTCTACGCCCAAGGTTGTTAGTCTATCATTCCAACAGGAAGAACACCTTGATCGAGATAAAGTCTGCCCTGGAGACAACGGATCTGACTGAGATGGAAGAGTCCTCCATGGAGAAGAGGTTATACAGTGGTGAGGACTTTGAACAAATAGATGAGTCAACTGATGAATTTTTTGAGGGATTTACAGAAGGGAAGTTAGTGAAGGAGGATTATGATGATGAAGAGGAGGGAAGTGAACCTGAGGATGAACATGAAGAACCTACTTCCAAACCAAACACCCGGAAGAGAAAGGCTGCGCTTAATCTCAAAGAAGCAGTAAACCTGAAGAGGAAGCTTGCTTATGAATCTAGTCCTGCCAACATTCCTAGTCCCCCATCCGCTACTAGTCCTGGATTACCTCCAACATCTTCTGTTGGATGTAAATGTGAAGAGCTGAAAGAGGAGGTAAAAGCGCTAAAGGAGGAGCTCATCAAAGAGGTGAAGGAGGAGCTCAAAGAGATGAAAACAGCTTACGAAGAAACTCAAACACATCACAAGGCTTATATGAAAAAGTTGGTTGTTAGTATGTGCGAACAGTTATTAGCCAAATCCAACCAAAGGATGGCCACGTTAATAGGCAAATTAGATAGTATGGAGGAGGAGAGGAAGAAGAAGAAGAAGAGCAAATTGGAAAAGAAGGGCAAGACTGAGGTAAGATAAAGATACTTATCGTTTCGTTAAGTACTTAACGCTTCATTAAGTACTTAACGCTTCGCTAAGTACTTAACGCTTCGTTAAGTACTTAACGCTTCGTTAAGTACTTATCTTTTATTGTTCATAACTGACCACACTGTTGTTTTATTTTTGCAGGAAGGGAATGTGGAGGAGATGAAGACGAATGACATGGAGATGAAGGATGGGAAGGTGGAGGAGGAGAGTGAGAAGGTGGAGGATATAACTGAGGTAAGTTTTACTTAGTGAAGTCAAATGGGAAGGATGTTAGTAAACACTGACCACACTGTTGTTTTCTTTTTGCAGGATGGGAAGGTGGAGGAGATGATGACGAATGAGATGGAGATGAAGGATGGGAAGGTGGAGGAGATGAAGACGAATGAGATGGAGATGAAGGATGGGAAGGTGGAGGAGGAGAGTGTGAAGGTGGAGGATAAAACTGAGGTAAGTATTGATTAGCGAAGTCAAATGTTTCGGGAAGTAAACGTTGACCACACTGTTATTCTATTTTTGCAGGATAGGAAGGCGGAGGATAGTGTGGTGAAGGTGGAGGAGACTGAGAATAATGTGAAGGTGGATGGTGGGGAGATTGAGACTCATGTGAATGTGGATGGTGGTGAGATTGAGAATGATGTCAAGGTGGATGGTGGTGAGATTGAGAATGATGTCAAGGTGGATGGTGGTGAGATTGAGAATGATGTCAAGGTGGATGGTGGTGAGATTGAGACTGATGTGAAGGTGAAGGTGCATGTTGGGGAGATTGAGACTGATGTGAAGGTGGATGGTGGGGAGATGTTGCTCTCCGATATAATGCAAGAAATAATTGAGAAAAAGAAGGATAAGGTCAAGGTTGAGAAGGTTGAGAAGAAAGGCAAGGATGGGAAGGTTAAACTCAAGGTTGAGAAGGTTGAGAAGAAAGTCAAAGTTGAGAAGGATGCCAAGGATGGGAAGGATGAGAACGATGGGAAGGATGGGAAGGATTCGAGGGATGGGAAGGATGAGAACGATGATGATGATTTCCAATTATACAACACTCCACCTAAAGGAGTAGTTCCAAAAAAAAGAGTGAGGAAGCAGAAGAAATATGAAGACTACACAAACCCTTCTTTGTCAAAACAGCCAAAGACGAATGATCCATTAACTATCAATCCCCTTCAAAAATTTGATGATGAGTTGTTGGTTCAATTACAGAATTGGTTGAAAGATGTAGCCACCAATGATGAGACAAAGACTGTGTTTACTTGCGAAGCACGAAAGAAGTTGTTTGTTAACACTTATCCGAGTACAACTTATCCGATTAACACTTATCCGAGTACAACTTATCCGAAAACATAATACAACTTATCCAAAACATAATACAACTTATCCAAAACACTTATACAACTTATCCCAATCAATCTAAAGGCTCATATTGTTGAGATGATGGCTCGTGCTGTTGAGAAGATGAGTCATGATGCTTAGATGATGATGCTTTTGCAGTAGATGGAGCAGGCATGACTGTTTTGCATGTGGCCCTATTATGTCCTAGTCCACCACATGAGCTGCATCGTCTCGGAGCCTTACGTACCTCACCTTGAGATGACCTACGCTTTGTTTGTGGGCGCCCTTTCTTAACCTTGACAGGTGGTTTTAGACATACGCGTTCCTTGATCATTTCGGGAATATCCCAATCGTCTTCATCACCAGCAGGGTAACATGTCTCCGCATATGCATTCATCCAAGATTCAGTTGTGTAATACCTGTAAGAATGGAAAATAAAACGATTAAACAATTGGTTAAATAGATTGAACATGTGAGCTGAATAATACCTTGAACAAAAGTCATAACAAACCAAATTGCGGTGACGGGCAGCAGCCATTGCATGAGTACAAGGAAGACCAGAAACTTCAAATACCCTACAAGTGCAGTTCATGTCTTTCAAATTGACTTTAAAATGAGACTGATTGTCATGCACATAAAACTCGAATCCGTTAAGCGATGATACTGTATAGAATCTAGCCTTCTCGAATCCCTCACGTAACCACTTTTCATATGTTGGAGATAACACTTCTCGGTGGTTGGACGCTCTTTCTCTTCTCTCATTAAACCAACCTTGTATTGTCAATCTTAAATACTCGGCCATTGAGGAAATGTGGTACTTTCTGGCTTCCCTGCTCTGACTATTAAAACTCTCAGCATAATTGCTTGTTAGTTGATTGTATCGCTTACCGGGGAAAAATGCTCTACTCCATCTTTGAAATCCAATTTCTTCCAAATAGGCAGCAATCCTATGATCTTTAACCCTTATCTTGTCAAAAAAACGATTGAATTCGTGAACAATGTACGCACGAGAAGCCATATCAAACTCCATATGACAATTATCAGTTTTGAATTTCGCGTTGATATTCATCTTTATGTGATATGTGCACGCACCGTGGTATGCTTCTGGAAAAACAGCACATAAGGCATTGGCGATGCTTGGGTGTCTATCGGATACGAAGACGAGATCATCAACTAATCCAATTGCTTCTCTAAATTTTTGCATAAAATAAGTCCAAGAGTTATTATTCTATGAATCAACAACTCCGAATGCGACAGGATATAATTGTTCATTAGCATCTAATGCAATAGCCACCAATAGTTGACCTCCCACCTTGTGCTTAAGAAAACTGGCATCAACACACAATACGGGACGACAAAAGGCTTTGAAACCCCTAATAGAGAGGCCTAGGGACATGAACATATACTTGAAGTGCCCGACCTCGTCTGTTTGGATGTCTGTTATGGTACTAGGATTATGCTTCTCCACTATGTAAAGGTATGAGGGTAATTTTTCATATGAATCCTCAACCGTTCCTCGCACCGCCACTAATGCCATTTCACTAGCCCTCCAAGCCTTATTATAAGTCAAATTTACCCCATAAGTTGCCTGCATGTCTTCAATTATTTTCTTAGGCAAGTGATTATGGTGATGGTTCATATACTTACTCTTCACGCACTGCCCAATAACCCATGCTGGTGTTTGCATTTTTTTCTCTAGCCTCGATAGAACTGAGTATGAGTGTTGTTGGTCGAATTTCCAGATCTCAAACATCTCAGATAATTTACCTTTCACGGCACGCAATATCCACTTGCATTTCTCATCCAAACATTTCACATACCAAAGATGTTTTCTTGACTTCTCCACCTTGAATTCAAAATGATTAGTCATCGCATATTTATATAGCATCAGTTGTAGTTCTTTTTTATTTTCAAACAAGGCACCGACTTCCAATACGGTTTCAGTAGTTAACGCCAACGCAAATGAGGGGTCTGTCGGTGATATGTCTGTCGGTGATATGTCTGTCGGTGATATGTCTGTCGGTGATATGTCTGTCGATGGTGTACCAAATGATGATCTTCTTGCACTACATGGTGTACCCAATAATGATCTTCTTGCACTAGTAGGTGTACCCGTTGATGCTCTTCTCGCACTATGTGGTGTAGGTATCGATGCATGCAAGTCCTGAGTAAGTGGGATGTGAGGCAAAGAGTTATCTCCGGCTTCATTAATTTCAACAAAGACCTCCGAGGGTAAAGCTTCTGGTACAATTTTCTGAGTAAATTGTGGGAGAATACTTTCTTGAGTTGGGTAGGTAAGTAGTGGTATCTTTTCTTTAGTAAATTGTGACTTCTCTACTACAGACACACACAATGGTGACACAGTTCGACCCAAAATCAAGCGTGATAAATATATGTTCAGATCCTCATCATCTTCAATAAAAACGGGTTTAGGATTTGTGATATTCGGAATATCATACTTCACTTGCAGCACTAAATCATACGTAGATTTCTGCACTTGAAGTCTTTCATGGAGTTTATCAATTAATTCAGCATAACGAGTACTTTGGGGTAAATCCAATGTTTTGATTGAAGAGGCATCAAAAAACCATATTCCATTAGCATCAGCTTTCCACTCTCCATTATAGAAAACGAAAACTTCGGCTGCAAGAAAAAATGGAAACGGGATAATTAATACTGTGAAATGGAAACCCTTCGCGAAACGGGAAGCACTTAGCGAAACGGGAATCACTTAGCAAAACGGGAAGTACTTAGCGAAACGGGAAGTACTTAGCGAAACGGGAAGTATCATCAGATGAAACTCTAAACAACACAGTGATTCGAAAATGCATAAATGAACAACAATAAACTTGAAATACATAAAATTACCAAGTGTTACAGTGCTTGTGCTCGTCGTGGAGCTCATTGAGTGCCGCCGTTTAAGTCCGTCGCCGGCGAGATTAGAGAGAAGGAGGAGAAAAGCGGAAGGGAAGAAAAGAAATGAAAAAAAGATGGCCGGATTTTATTATATAGTAAGGGTATTCTGGACTTTTCACAGCGTCTCACTTCGCGAAACGCGAAGTCCCTTCGCGTTACGCGAAAAGGGTAATTTCGTCCAAAAAAAATTAAGTGGTCATCAGATCAATTTAAGTTTTCTGCCGACCACGGAGACAAATAGGCCTATTTTTAGGGTCATTTCGTCCAATTTCCCGAGGGGTTTTTGCTAAACTAAAGTAAAACTTTTTTTTCACTTTTTATATATATATATATATAATATATAATATATGAAGCTCCCCTTCTTAAAAAGGATGAGAGGGTACATGTTACGGCATATCCTTTTCACTGTGACAATATTCAGAAACATAAAAAAAAAAAAATTATATAAAAAATTGTATGTAAATCCTATATAAGTTTTTAAAATACATTAATTTTAAATGATTTGGTCATTAGATGGACATCATGTCCTCCCCTAATAATATCCACGTCACCAAAAATAAATAAAATAATAATATCTCTATTTTATTTACTACTCTCTTTTTACTAAACATTTATCTTATAATTTATTTTATCTCTTTAAAAAATAATATTAGAGTATTAAAAGCTTTAAGCATTTTAAAATTTGATTATAGTAGTCTTTTCACTCAGAATCTTTACTCTAGTAGTATTTTTGTTTTTTATAATCTCATTTCATGTTAGAACTTTTTTTAGGAGGAGTAGAAAAGAGAAAAATTAAGGTATTGTTTGGTTGGAGTTATTAAAATAATTTAAAAAATAAAAATTAATGATCGTTGATGATTTTTAGAAGGTGATGATAATTTTTTTTAGTAAAAAAACTTGTATTGGTATATATAAATAAAGACCAATTCTCAAACTAACATTGTTTCTCGTTCAACTTCCCAAACTAACTTATTTTGTTCATTCATTCCCAAACTAACATACTTTACTATTTAAAGTCAGTTTTCTTATTTATTTTTATTTTTTTAATTTGTTTATATTTAAACATATTATTATATATATATATCTAAATTATTATTTTTATAAATTTATTTATTTATATTTTGATATATATATTTAAATTATTATTTTTATAAATTTGATTATTTATGTTTTAATATATATTTACATTTAATTATTATTTTATATAAAATTTTATTTTTATTTTAAAAAGTTTAATCCAATATTATATAAATGAGAATTTTTTAAATATAATGACAAAAACATTATAAAAAAACTATTATTCAAAGTATCACCAAATAAATGAAAAACAACGAGATTAAACATTTAAGTAATCAATAAAATTGTCAATAATTTAATAAAGAATAATTGTAATTATTTTTTAAAATTATTAAATTTTTATATATGGTTATGGTTAAAATATTTAAATATATAAGTATTTATCAATTATTTATGAGGATGGTAAAATAAATATTTATTATATTATATAAATAACAATTTAAATGTAAGTATATATATTAAAATTAAAATTTATAAAAATAATAATTTAAAATATATATATCAAAATATAAATAATAATGTAAATATATCAAAATATAAATAATCTAATTTATAAAAATAATAATTTAAATATATATATTTAATAAGTTTAAATATAATAAAATAATTTAAATTAAAATAAGAAAATTGAGTTTGAATAATAAAATAGGTTAGTTTGGGAATGAATGAACAAAGTATGTTAGTTTGGGAAATTAACCTGAAATCAGATTAGTTTAGGAATTAATTCTATAAATAAAATAAATAATAATAATTTAAAATAGAGAGTATTTTAATATTTTAATTAATGAATGGATTGATTTATGAATAAGAGGAGAAATGAAGTGATATTTGATTTTTAGGTTATTTGAATAACCTAAACCAACTAAAATAATCAAATTAACCATTAATCTTCCGTACATTGTTCATGTGTGGTGATTCGTGTATCATTAAATCTTAATAATTTATGCATGACAAAACATAAAAATAAAAATGAAAAGTTAATTTAATCATACATTGTGCTTTTATTATTTTATTCCGAATGAAATTCTATTAGGATTAGTTTCTAAAAGAAAATAATTTTTTAGGCTATTTTGATTTAGATTTTGGGATAATTGAAATTAGAATTACGATTCAATTATTGATTCATTTGTTTAATAACTTAAAAAAAAAATTAAGAAAGAGATAATTAAGATAGAAAGATATTAAAAAAAATAATGAAGATAGAGAGAATATTTTGACTGGATATTTTTTTAATTTTTTTACCTGAACTTTCACATAAGGCGTTTTATTATGAGCCTCAAAAGAACGCTTTATCTATGTTTACTCATGTATTTTGAACAATTATGTTGATAGAGATTTAAGTGATTATGAAAATAATACATTTTTATATTAAGGTCTATGGATCAAATTATGATATT
>NW_025919613.1:0-98120 GCF_907164915.1 Impatiens glandulifera | reverse complement strand
AGATGACAGAAAAGAACAACACATCAATTAGTAGCAAGACAACTTAGATGTAAAAACGTCTAACGTCTATTAGACGTTTACGTCTAACCGCGTAGGTTTTAAACCTCAACGTATAAACTTAGATGTATAAATTGTGAGCAAAAATACGTCTAAGTACAGACCGTTTCTTTTAGATACACTTGTCTAATAGATCAATTAAGGTCATTCATTTGGAGAGTATCTTTACTTTCAAAGTAATTTTCCCTCTCATTTTGTATAGGGACAGAAAAGAATAAGAAACATTTTTTGTGATCCAAAGACAAAAAATATTTTTAACAAATAAAAACATTTAATCTACTAGAATGTCAAGGGCCATTGTTGATCTTCTAGGTTGTATACTCAAAAGAGTATTCTTCCTGCTTCCTTCCTGCAATGCTCCTACATCACCTACAAAAGAAACTATTTACACATTTTGGTACCCATATTTAATTGGGTCCTCGATTAATTAGTCCATTAGGAATCCATATTATAGTTATTCTGATGGATTTCCCATTTTGCGTTGTGATTAATGCATAAGATTTTGACTTAGCAGATGACTTCCTGCTAGCCACTAATCCTTTAGCTTTTGAAGAAGACTTTATTTTAAAACTCCTTGACTTAGAATCAGGTTTTAGATTGCCAGGCTTGCTAGCTGTTTCTAGCTTATTCTTAAGCCAGCTGGCAGTCGGCAGAACATAAATTATTTCATTTTTGAAAGCCACTTCTTGATGAATAGGATCAGATTCAATGTCAGTCATACCTCAGTCTCCTGAGTCCTTTATTCATCTTCTCTTGCAATGAAGCAGGCCACCTCTTCTTCATCACTTTCACTGGATGAGAAGTAGGAATCACTGTTGTTTCGTTTGTTTTTCCCGTCACCTGCCATAAGAGCCTTCAACTCTTTTCCATCATCCTTTGCATCTTCACGTTTCGGCTTCCGGCATTCCGATGCATAATGACCTTTAATACCATAGTTAAAACACGTAACATTAGCTTTAGATTTCTTAATATTATTAGAATTTGAAGAGTTTGAGTTAGAGTTGCTCTTCTTCATGAAGTCGCCAAACATCTTCACAAAGAGAGACATGGCATCGCTGCTCAGCTGCTGAGCTGCCATCTTCACATTAGGAGCAGTTGGTAGCTCTTCAATTGTCACCAGTGCTTTGGCAATGATAATAGATGTGGATTGATCTTCTTCCATCCTACAGTTCAGCTCGAACTCATAGGCCTTGAGATCAGCAAAGAGATCAAAGAGAGATATCTTGTTAAGATCTTTAGATTCTCTCATTGCCATCGTCTTTATGTCCCATTCTCTTGGAAGAGCATGCATGATCTTAATAGAAAGCTCCCTGTTGCTATATGTCTTGCCGAGAATGGATAGAGAGGAGACAATCTTGTTGAATCTGGTGTCGAAATCGTTCATCGTTTCACCAGGACGCATCTTGAAGCTATTAAACTGTTGAGTGGCAACCATAATCTTGTTTTCTTTGGTTTTCCCATTTCCCTCACACAGTTGGGTGAGTCTGTCCCATACCTCTTTGGTAGTATCGCATTCGATAATGTAGTTGAACATGCTATCATCGAGAGATCTGTACAGAACATCAAGAGCCATGTTGTTGAGGTTGTTCTACCTTTTCTCATCAGCGGTCAAGTCAGCTTTCTCCTTATTGATCTTGATAGGTCCTTCTCTGACAACACTCCACGTGTCATCATGAAGAGAAGATAGATGAGCACGAACTCTTTTCTTCCATACAATGTAGTTTTCTAGAGAGAAGGTTGGAATGGATATAGCACTGACATCTTTGGTTATGGTCAACATTTTTCAGGAAAAGCTTGAGAATAGAAACAGAGCTTTGATAACAATTGATAAAATCAGCTTTATCGATAGAGATGGGGTCTGACTATTGATGAAGGCTTATGAAAAACAGTTTGAAATAAATTTTGTTAGGGATTTAATTCGTTTTCTATTATACACAAACACTTGTAAACACTTGAAACAGAATCAAGGCGGAATTGTTTACTTAGGTTTGAAACTCAAGATGAAGAATGAGAAGATGACAGTAATGAAAATACACAATAGTTTGTTTATGGATGTTCGAAGCAAACTCTCCTACGTCACCTCTTCTTCCAACCACCAAAAGGATTCACTATAATATGATTCGAATCAAATAGAGTTTCCACACACTTAGCTCACTATTGAATAGAGCACACTCTGTTCAATTTACAAGATGAAGAATATCACTCAGCTAATGATGTTTTTGATTCTAGCTCTCTCTTGATTCACACACATTACAATCAGGAAAGCAGCTTAGGACTTGAATATTCAAAGAATTGATTTCACAGTCGTTCTTCTCAGATTGTATTTCTTAGTTGATCAAATGGCAGTTCGTCCGTTGTCCTTGAGATTTGATAAATACTGGGCAGAGACTAACGGTCGAATCTTTAGAATGATACGTGGCACTCTTCCATTGGAAAGCCTCCATAGTACACAACAGGTTCTGAGCATAAGGATCGTGGCCATACACCAACTGGTAGTGCGCCGAATATTCCATTAGAGATGTACCTGCAAAACAAGTAATATGAGGGAAATTCTCTAAAGTGGCATTCGTTGGTTGGTTGCATATAGTTATCGTACTGATCTTCACTAGAAAGTGGAGAAGGAGTAGAGGACAGCTGTAACACATGTGTAGGCGAGTTCTAGCTTCAAGCATACAGCTTAAGCATAGCATTAGACGTATTTCAGTTAAACGACCTCGTCTAATGAAATCAAACGTCCCCGTCTAAGAGCAGAATCAATTAGACCGTCTGGTCTAATGGGATTAGACTAACGTCTAATTACAATCACTTTAGACTAATCTTAAGGAGTTAGACTACACGTCTAACTTTCACCAATTAGACTTCACGTATAATCTTTCACAAACCATTAAACTGCACGTTTAATTCCTACTCTACTTCAGACTTGTCTGAAGGAGTTAGACTACACGTCTAACTTTCACAATATATTAGACTATACTTCTAATTCCGAGTATATTAGACTTCACGTCTAACTCCACTGAGTTAGACTGCACGCCTAATTACGAGTTCCATTAGACTGCACGTCTAACTCCGCTAAGTTAGACTGCACGTCTAATTACATGTTCTTTTAGACTGCACGTCTAACTCTGCTGAGTTAGACTGCACGTCTAATTACAAGTTCCATTAGACTACACGTCTAACTTCGCTGAGTTGGATTGCACGTCTAATTTCAAGTTCCATTAGACTGCACGTCTAACTCCGAAATATAGACTGCATGTCTAACACCGCTGAGTTAGACTGCACGTCTAATTTCGAAACTATTTGACTGCACGTCTAACTCCGCTGAGTTAGACTGCACATCTAATTCCGAAATCTATTAGACTGCACGTCTAACTCCATTGAGTTAGACTGCACGTCTAATTCCGAATATATTAAACTGCACGTCTAATTACGGAGTCTATTAGAATGCACGTCTAACTCCACGAGTTAGACTGCACGTCTAATTCCTCTAGTTAGACTGCACGTCTAATACCGCTTAGTTAGACTACATGTCTAACTTTGCTAGTTACACTGCACGTCTAACACCGCTTAGTTAGACTACACGTCTAACTTTACTAGTTAAACTGCACGTCTAACTCCGTGCATCTAATGACAAATCGGTCTAATGAGCCTCATTAGAACCAAGTCTAATCAGATTGTTCTTTAATACACCTACATCAAAAACAATTAGACGCATAAGTTATTTCATTATCAAAATCCCAATAGTCAAACTATTTCAACACTTAGTCAAAATAATTTGACCCAACACGGTCCTAGTCATGTTTTAGATTTTAGAAAATTTGAAATATTGAAATAAAATATTGAAATGTTGGTACATGTTGTAGATGATCGCTAGGAATATCACATCTTAAGAATATCAGTCATTTTAAGGATGTTATGGTTTAGAAATAAACACCAAACAAAGCCTAGTCAAAATATTTGTTAAGAGACATCCCGAAAATATTTTGAAATCATTTTCCGATCACTCAGGATTATTGGAAATTGGTTAGGGTCCAAAAATTACAAAATAATTTTGGATTTTGAAAAGTGTAACCAAACAGGCCTTAAGACTAGAGTACTAAGGTTTATGTTCGATTTTGTTGGTCAAGGACCGAAGACCCTCGGTTTGGGCTCGGAAGCTCTCGGTCGAGGTGTAGGGATACTTGGTCCCATGGTTTAGAAGTCTCGGTCCCATGGTCTAAGAGGCTCGGTCCTAGGTCTAAGAGTCTCGTTTCTAGGGTTTAAGGGCTTTCTCGAGGTATAGGAACCTCTTGATCTTAGGTATAGAAGTCTTGGTCCTAGGTCTAGGAAATTCAGTCAAGGTGTAGAAACCTCTTGGTCCTAGGTCTAGAAGGCTCGGTCCTAGGTTTAAGAGGCTTAGTCATAGGGTTAGGTTTCTCTGTCGAGGTGCAAAAACTCTTAGTCATAGGTCTAGGAAAATTTGGTCTTAGGTCTTAGTCCTAATTAAAGAACACCAATCCTATGTCTCAGTCCTAACTCAAGAACATTGGTCCTTAGTCTCGGTCCTAGGTCAATTTTCTCGGTCCTTGGTCTCGGTTCGGACTGAGGATTCTCGGTCGGGTCTTTCGGTCCTCAAAAAATAAGAAGATCCATTTTTAAAAATTCATTTTTTAGCTCTAATTCTTTGATCCATGAGCTTGGGTTCTTGTTGTGTGAGTGATGTCGTACGGGGAAGTACATATTGAGCGGTAGGGTTTTTGGTACATGTTTGGAAGACAGGGCTTGACGATACATATTTAGGGCTTTGTATTTAGGCGCTTATCAATAAATAAGGGTTTGTTTGGGGTTTCTATTAAAATATAACATTTCGAGTACCTATGTCAAGATGGAGGTTATTGGATACCTGTGGCGAGTTAGGGTTTTGGAGTACCTATGGCGAGACACGGTTTTGGAGTACTTGTGGGTCGAGACAGGTTTTGCTGGAGATATCTATCTAGAGATAGATTTTTGGTACTTATAGTAGGATATGGTTTTACTGAGGATGTTTATTGAAAGATAAATCTTTGATACGTGTGACATAACAGGGTTTTGGAGTGCTTTTAGCAAGACATGGCTTTGGTTGTGGAAGATCGTGTATAAATTATTGTTTGTACTTGAGGTGCCTTTCAAGATATCTTTGTTGGTTGGAGATATACCTATCAAAAGATAGATTTTTGGTACATGTAGGAAGACAAGGTTTTGTAGTGTCTAACGAGTGGTAGTGTTGGGATACTTGTTTGGATGATATTGTTTGGATGCCTATCAAACGATATGGCTTAAATCACCTATTTGGATGAGAGGGTTTGGAACTCTACCAAGCAATAAGGCTTAGATTACCTATTTGGATGACAGTATTTGCATACCAATTGAGCGATAGGGTTGTATTTACCTATTTGGATAACAGGGTTTGCATGGCTATTAAGCGATATGGCTTGGATTACATGTTTGGATGACAAAGTTTCTTATGGATGGGATCGTATATAAACAATTTAGGGTTGGTGTCAACAAATGATTTTACTCATTGGATCATTTACAACTAATCTCCTTGTTACTAGCGGAGTCGTGCTATGAACGACATCTTGACCTATCGGAAAATAGGGTTTTGCTTGTAGAGTTGTATACAATCGATGTCTCGACCTATTTTTCTTGCAGAGTTGTATACAAATGACGTCTCGACCTATGGAGAGATAGGGTTATACTAGAGGAGTCGTGTATGAATGATGTCTTGACCTATCGACAAATAGGATTTTGTTTTGTGATTTAGTCTTGTATAAACGACGTCTCGACCTATACAAATATAGGTTTTTGTTTGCAGAGTTATATACAAATGACGTCTTGACCTATCGAGAGTTCGGATTTACTATCGAAGTTGTGTATTTACGATGTCCCGAACTATCGAGAGATGAGATTTTTCTTGTGGAATCATGTATGATTGACATCTTGACCTATTGACATATATGGTTTTTATTACGGATTCATGTACAAACAACGTCTCGACCTGGGCACAACTAGGGTTTTTCCTACGGAGTTGTGTACAAATGATGTTTCGACCTAGGCACAATTAGGGTTTTACTACCTATGTATAACTAGGATTTTGATACCTAGGCATGACTAGGATTTTTTAGCAGAATCGTATAAAAATAATTTATCGCTCCTATCAACAGATAGGGTTTTGAGATACTTAAACGTAACTAGGGTTTCGATACCTAGGCATAACTAGAGTTTTTAGTGGAATCGTATAAAAAAATCTATCACACCTCTCTACAGATAGGGTTTTGATATATCTAAATTAGTGGTGAGCAAATAGGTAAAACTGGTCCGTTTTGTCCGATCCGAATTAAATCCAAACTAAATTAATTAAATTCGTAATTCAAACAATTTTACTAATTAATACGGATCGAATATGGATTAGATGAATATGGTTCGGACAATTTAAACTAATATATATATATATATATTATTTTATTGTTTTTTTTGTTGATGTGAACTTGAAATTATTTAATAATAATTTTTTTTATAATTAGTTCATTTATTTTATTTATATTTTAATTAAAAATGAAAAAGTGAATTAAGTATATTATATATTTTAATTAAAATTATTTTGAATTAATTGAAGTATTCAAATTCAATCCTAATTAAACTAAATCTAAATTTAATTCAATCCGAATTTAATACAAACCGAAATGGTTAATCAAATTTTGTAATTCAGATTTGGTTCGAATTAATCCGTCAAATACTCACCTTTAAGATAATATTATTTAATATTTTATTATTTAATTACTTAATTTTGATTTCTTTTATTATTTTTATTAAAATTTTAATGTTATAATTAAAAGTTCAAATCTAAAAAAATTAATAAAAAAATTAAAAAATTGTTGACTAAGTGATGCGAAAATAAGTCAAAAATATATTATATTAAATTGAAATTTAAAGAAATATAAATTGAAACAATATTTTTATTTAGATAGCTTGGATTATCCTAATCCAATCAAATCCAAAATCAATACAATCTTATCTAAATCCAATACGAAATATCTAATCCGATTTAATGTTTGGGATTCGAATCAGATTGGATTTCGGATTAATCCATTCAATGTTCACCCCTAACATAAACACAGTTAAGATTTCGATACCTAGGCATCACTAGGGTTTTTAGCGGAATCATATAAAAATGATCTATTGCACTTATCTACATATAGGGTTTTGAAGTACCTAAACACAACTAGGGTTTTGATACATAGGCATAACTAGGGTTTTTAGTAGAATCATATGAAAATTATCTATCAAACCTATCTACAAATAGGGTTTTGATATACATATACACAATTAGGGTTTCAGAACGGGATTGTGTACGAACAATATCACGTATTTATTAAAAAATAGGCTTTTGGTACCTAATAACAACTAGAGTTTAGAATGGGATTGTATACAAACAATCTCACATACCTATCAACAAATAGGTTTTTGTGTACCTAATAACAACTAAGGATTAAATACCTAGGCACACCTAAGATTTTAACTTGCGGAGTCACATACAATTGACATCTCGACCTATATACATATAAGGTTTTCTACCTAGGCACAACTAAGGTTTATAAAAAATGGAAATGTGAATAAACAATTTCACGCACTTGTCAACATATATGGTTTTAGACACTCGATTTTGCTTATTTTTCTTTTTAGTCTTGGTCTTGGCTCTAAGACTCTCTAGGGAAGAATTCAACATAATTCTTTTTATTTTTTTTTTCAAAGTGGCCTTCCCAACTGATTAGAATCAGTTGGTAGTCTTGTGGCCTTATTTATGGACAAGTGACTCATGTTTTTGGATAAAAGGAACTTTTTTCCTAATCTTAACCTTCTTTATCTCTTTTGTTTCGAGATTGGAATAGTCTTTTGTTTTTTTCTATTGAATCATGACGTTTCAAGAATTCGAAATGTATTTGGAGCTAAACATTGAATATGTTTTATGTCCTTTGTGATGATTTTGTTTCATTAAGGAATAAGATCTTATATACAAACAATTATCCATAATTACAACCCCCGAAGAAGGTGGTCAATATACTAACATTTGATAAAAGAGTACAACTTATTTTTTGTTGCTCGGACCAGAACCGCATTTCTTGAAAGTTCAACTCATTGCAAAAATATTTGGATAGGTTTTGTCGACTTTATACTTTGGGTTTTCATTTTCTATTTTTCTCCTTTTCTTAGTAGGCTTGCAGGTCTATTTGGTAGAATCGGTACATCCTTCCTTTTCCAAACGCAATTAAGATTCAGATTTTGAGTAGGCAAGGCTGTTGAATTCAATACATCAACCACTTGAGTCATTTTTTGTTGTCCCAAGGTGTATGTCGTAGAATCGGTACATCATGTCTTTTCCAATTACAATTAACATTCAGATCTAGAGTAGGCGTGGATGGTGATTTCAATACCTCCACTAACACATGAACGTTTGTCATGTTTGTAGAGTTTATTCTGATTCTCTTTTTGACATTTTCATTTTTTGGTATTATTTCTTCCTATGGAACGAGTTTCCAAACCTCTCATTCTTTAACAAAATTAACGATGATGTGTTCTTTCTTAATTTGAGGATTTAGGCCTCATTTTTATGGGGTTTATTCATGTTTTTTTCTTCAAAAACCTTCGATGGGGGTTGTGTTCCTAGGATAGTCATATACAAACGAAAAAGAGCCTATAACCGATTTCTTTTTGAATCAGAGATGATTTTCCCTATCTTTTGAGGAGGAGACTAGGGTGTTTTTATTTATATGAGACCGAGTCTACAAACATACAGGTTGCCTACGTATGTTCTCGGTTTATTTTTCTAGAAGAGAATAATCAAGTATCTGTAGTTTAGAACTAGAGTCCTTTGTCCATGTTGCAAGTTATATAAAACTTGGATTGAAATTGGTTAAGATAAACTTCTTTGTAGGTCGAGCTTTAGACCGTATTGTATGCAACTTGATATTATACAAATTATTGTTTAAGCGAGTTGAGATTGCTTGGCGCAATGAACTCTTAGCCATCCAAGTTAAATAGGCGAACAACTACTCTTCAGATGATTTTTTTGAGTAGGAATGGTCCTTCCCATTGGGATCGAAACATGTCACTAGGATCTAGGAGTTTCTGGGTTCGTTTGTGAACCAAATCACCTTCTTCTAGGTCTATAGGTTTGACCTTTCTATTGAAGGCGTGAGACATACGTTTTTGTTAGTTTTGGGTCTTGCATAGAGAATTTAACCTCTTGTCCTCCATTAACGTTAGTTGATCATATCGATATATGATCTAGTCTTCTTCAATGACATGTATCTCTAAGAGAACTCTAAGGGTTGGAATCTCGATTTCTAGTGGTTGTACGACATCCATACCCTAAACTATGGAGTAGGGAGTTTCGTTACTTAATGTTTGAGTGGTCATACGATATCCCCATAAGGCATATAGAAAAATTTTGCATCAGTCCTAGTACGTGCTGGTCATCTTTTGATGACCTTAATCATGTTTTTTATTTTTCCGCTTCGACCGCTCTTATGGGATTGGGGTCGGTAGGGCGATGACTTGTTGTGCTTGATTTTGAACTCGTCGTGCAACTACAACAATTTTTCTTGGAAGTGTTGACCGTTTTCAAAAATCATGGCGTACGGTATTCTATATCCAGCAATGATGCTAATAAGGAAGAACTTTGACACTTGAGATGAATTCAAAACTTTGTAGGAGGTTGCGTCAACCCATTTGGTTTAGTAGTTTATGGCTACGAGTATGTACTCGCGTCTGTTTGACGCGTTGGGATAGATTTTCCCAATGATAGTTTATGGCTACCAAGTGGGCGTGGTAGGGTTTAAGTTTTTTCCCTTTCACTTGCCACGTGTCATTGGCTTGTGATATAACCAAGTTAGAGTCACCCACTACTTCTAGTGTGGTTACTCCTATATCATAAGCCAACTTCAAACCCGAGAGGCATGTCTCGTATTCGGCCTCGTTGTTGGTGACGAGATATTCGAGTTTTATGGAGATTGGATTGTATGTCCCTTTTGGGTCAACAAGGGTCTAATTCGGTAACCTTGCTTTATAGAAGATCTGTCAAACATCAATTTCAATGAGTCTAATGTAACACTCATAATTCCCTTGCCATGGAACTCGAGTTTGTCTTCTAACACAACTATGATGGGTTGGTCAACAAGGAATTCTACACCAACACTTCCTTTAATAGACTTTTGTACCGTAAAGGCTATGTTGTATTTGGACAACATCTTCATCCAAAAGAAAGAGTCTGAGGTCGTGTTGGACGACATACATCTTGGCTGGTCTCACCACCACTAGAGATTAGAGATATATATAATCTTTCTTTCACTTTCACGTCAATTGTGCTTTCTCAGGAAAATGGAAATTTTTACGATCGTTGTACTTGACCCCCGAATTCGTTAGACGTGGAGATGGATTTTTTAGGGGTGACTCTGAACATAGTGTACATCTTTTTGCTTCACTGAAAATGCTTCTCGAACCAGAGAAGATACCGAGGGTGAAAGAGAAGGACTGGACTAACTTAATATGTCAGTATCCGTCCTTGTCTCTTACTCTAAAGTTTTTCCTATTTTCTGACCTTGTTGATAGAAGTGTCCTTCAGAACAAGAAGTGGATCGAGTCCAATCTTAATACCAATTTTATGGGGTGTGCTTGCATATTGTGCCTCAACATTTAGGAAGTGGTGATATGTTTTAGGATCAATCATAGTTGGGTGTCGCATTAGTGACATCTTCCTCTTCATTCTCCTAAATATATTCGTATTCTCGGAGAATAGTATTCAGGTATTTGCATCGCTTCTCGGTGATATTCATTTGGAAGGCATCATGCCACTTATCAAGATATCCCGTATAGGCCTTGTGGTTGATAGGCCTTGTGGTCGATAGGCCTATCAACAACGAAGGCAATATCTATGAAGCTATAGCCAAATTGTTTGAACATGCTATGAGTGTAATAGCAAGTAACTCATTACACACCCAAGAGTACAATTATGGGCTTGTCATCCATCATGAATGTTATTTTCTTGATGGGATACCAATGAGGTATTTTCCTGATTGCTTTGCACCAAAGGTCCGAAAATATCTTTCTTCATTCTCCGATAATGGAGAGAAGGTGACATGATTTTTCAATGATACACTGGTGGAAAATGTTTGAGTCTGTTCCTGAAGCCAGCTGTAGAAAATTAGGGGTGAGCCTCTTTTGCTCATTGTGGGACTAACACATTATTGTTTATGTGATAATGATACCTGATGGGTCTTTATTTCCCTTGCGTAGATGGTATGCAACTTTTAGAATTCTTGAGGATGGTTTACCGTTTACTGGGACCATGAAGAAATAGGCCAATAATACTGTCATGGTAATCATAAAAGATCCAAAAGTCAACGGAATTTCCCGTTCTTGATTTCCATCTCTATCCAAGTTGAAAAGTCGAGGTAGGTTTTTGCAAGAATGACATCAAATGTCATCTTGTAGTAACTATACTCTTCTTGTAGAAGCTTTTCTATGCTCATGGATTGTACAAATGATTTTAGATGTAGTACATTTTTATTGTCAATCGTGACAATGGCCCGTCATTCTTTGATGGTAGGGCATATATGCCTTTCACCTAGGAAGTAAGCCCTATTTACGGGGTCCCATCTCCTTTATAATTCCATCATGAAGGTGGTGTTTATTCGAATTCAATGAACCACATGATAGGAATGAGTCTATAAGATCAATAATTCCACTCGTTTTCATGAAAATTATATATCTAGGGAGCTAGAGCAACATCCCTCAGCATGGATATTCTCTATCGCGATTCAAAACATATTCAAACATGCATTTGTTTTGAAAATAAGGAACATGTTTTTGAGGGATGTTCACTTAGACCTTACATACTTACACATAATACATATAAAGAAGTCACATACGGATCGTAGTGATGAGGTATTGATTGTCTAGATACAATAGAAAAACGGCTGGGTTTGTAGCAAGTTGTCAATTTTCATTGACAATTATTTCACAAAAGTGTAGAAGTATCGATCTCAGTCGAGTATTTCTTGAGCAAGTAAGGTTTAAGGTGATGTACCCTTTATGCAAACAAGCATGAAATAGAGATAAAATTTATGCATTCGTTAAGTGTTGTACCTTTCAAGACAAGTTTATTTGGTGAAAACGTGATACAAACATTTTTCTTTTAGAAAAGTCAAGTATCTGTTTTCAAGTTTGATAGATAAAATAAATAACTAATTAGTAAGTAATTAACTATCTAAAGAACTTAACCAAATTCATCATTTGTGCAGGAAATGCATAAATTGGCTTATATTTTTCATCAGTGTGACCGGTCTACCGATATTGAAAAGACGGCGTAAACCGGGATCATATAAACAAACAATCTATTAAACTATCTTCACAAAGGAACTAGTAGAGGATCAGCTCGGCAGTGAAAAATGATTTTACCGCTCAGCTTCATGACCGGTAAACTTATCATCTATAACTCGAAGAGAAATCGGCTCATATTCTTCATCAGTGTGACCGGTCGACCGATACTGAAAAGATGGCGCAATCGGTGGTTTGTCCGATAAAATACTTGGTATAATTCAACCCAATTTAACCCCATTCAGAGCATTGCAGCAAAATTGCAAGATAATTCATCCAATGAAGGATCTTCGACTGACGATACCAAGCTCCTGAAGTCGGTGACATCTCTGTTAACAACTCTTCAAAAAAATGTAGTAACTCTGGGATCGAATATGGTAAAGATCATGAAGACCCAAAAAGAGGACAGAAAAGTCTTTGCTGAACATGTCAAAATTCTTAAGGAGTTGGATAAGACATTGAAGAAGAATACGCTCATATCTCAAATTCAAATTTTTCCAAATTTGAAAAGCAGCTCTTCAATCGGAAATGATGAGCCTTGAAAGACAAATCAATCTTGATAATCAAAGAGAGGTTATGGAAGCAATGTAATTGATTCAGAATCAGCTGGTTGAAATTTAAGGCAGCATGAAAAGAACAAATGCGGAAAGACTAGAGTATGCTGACTCTATCGCAAGAAAATTTCAAGCCGAAGAGAATGCGAAAGCTGGTGCTAAGGAAAGAACAGAATCGTATTACTCAAGGTGAGCCTAGTAGAGACAAAAGAGGTGATTGTGTAACAACTAGCACTAGATCTAAGCGAAGGCCATCTGATGATGATAACCCAAGGTCAACAAAAAGAGGCGAAGGTCGAAGCGGTAGTGATCGTGGAGGCCGAAGCAGTGGTAGTGATCGCGGAGGCCGAAGTAGTGGAAACACTCGTGGTGGCCAAAGTGTCGGAATTGGTCGTGGTGGTTGTCCTCTTCCTCCTTTTTGCAATCTGCTAATCGGTCAAGAGATGACAGGTGAAGAGATGAACTATGAAAGAACTCGTTTCCCGAATGATCCTCGAGTGAAAAGGGAAGAAAAATAATCTTCTTTCTCCTACTTTGTTAACTCTTAAACTATGTTTCTTTAACTATGTTTCTGAATATGGTTTTGGAAAGTGGTTGTGTAAGATGGATGAACAAGTTTTACTCAGCATTTTATATAATGAATGCTTAACTTGTTATCTATGAAAAAGTTTCAATCTCATCATCAAAAAGGGGGAAATTGTTGGGTCAAATTATTTGACTTAATGTCGAAATAGTTTGACTATTGAAATTTTGATGATGAATGGATATAAAACTTAATTTATGCCTCTAATTATGTTTGGTGCAGGTGTATCAAAATCAAACTTTATTAGACATGGTCTTAATGAGGTTCATTAGACCGATTTGGCATTAGATGCACGGAGTTAGACGTGCAGTCTAACTAGTTGAGTTAGAAGTGCAGTCTTACTAGTTGAGTTAGACGTGCAGTATAACACATGGAGTTATACGCGCAGTCTAACACACGGAGTTAGACATGCAGTCTAATTAGCGGAGTTAGACGTGCAGTCTAACTAGTTGAGTTAGACGTGCAGTCTAACTAGCGGAGTTAGACATGCAATCTAACTAGCGAAGTTAGACGTGCAGTCTAACACGCGGAGTTAGACATGCGGTCTAACACACGGAGTTAGACGTGTAGTCTAACTAGTGGAGTTAGACATTCAGTGTAACACACAGAGTTAAATGTGAAGTCTAACTATCGGAGTTAAACGTGCAGTCTAATTAGTTGAATTAGACGTGGATTCTAATGGAAAGAGAAAGTTGGACGTGCAGTTTAACTCCTTCAGATTAGTCTGAAGGGAATCGTAATTAGATGTGGAGTCTAATGGAATGTGAAAGTTAGACGTGCAGTCTAACTAGTGAAAGTTAGACGTGCAGTTTAACTCCTTCAAATTAGTTTGAAGTGAATTGTAATTAGACGTGAAGTCTAATCCCATTAGACCAGGCGGTCTAATGGATCCTATTATTAGACGGGGACGTGTGATTTCATTAGACGAGGTCCTCTAATTGAAATACATCTAATGTCATGCTTAAGCAGTTGCTTGAAGCTAGCACCCGCCTACCCACGTGCTCTAGCTATACGCTACTCCTGCTCCACTTTCCAGTGAACATTAGTACGACAGCCAGCTGCAACCAATCAACCAATACCACGTAAGTGAATATCCTTCACACTACTTGTTTTGCAGGTACATCTCTTAAGAATATTCGGCGCACTACCAGTCGTGTACGACCACGATCCTTGTACTATGGAGGCGTTCCAATGAAAGCTCGCCACGTGTTATTATAAAGATTCGACCGTTAGTACTTGTCCCTTATTTAATGAATCTCAAGGACAACGAACAAACTGCCAGACAATTAATCGATCATTTGATACTCAGATTATTCTATCGAAACTGTTAGATGCTTTCTTGCTTTACTGTGTGTTAATCAAGAGAGAGTTAGAATCAAACCATCGTCTTAGCTGAGTGATATTCTTCTTCATATTGTAAGTTGAACAGAGTCTGTTCTGTTCAACAGTGAGCTATTCGTGCAAACTGTATTTGATTCAAAGTATATTATAGTGAATCCTTCCGGTAGTTGGAGAAAGGGTAACGTAGGAGAGTTTGCTCCGAACATCCATAAACAAACTACTGGGTTGTTCCTTTCTGTCATCTTTTCATTCTTGGTTCTCAACTTCAAACCTAAGTAAATATTTTCGCGTCTGATTCTGTTTCAAGTGTTTACAAGGGTTTGCATAGAATAGAAAGTGATTTAAATCATTAACAAGATTTCTATCAAACTGTTTTTTCTAAGCCTTCATCAATAGTCTTACCCCGCCTCTATTGATTAAGCCGATCCTATCAAAAAATTTAACCAATTATTCTTCGAGTCCTAATCATGCCTCTAGGTTTTAACATTATTGAAATATTGATACAACAATATTGAAAGGTTGGCACATGTTGCAGATGATCGCTAAGGAATATCACATTTGAAGAATATCAATCATTTTTTAGGATGTTATAGTTTAGAAATAAATACCAATCAAAGAATTCCTCAAAATATTTGTTTGGGAGACATCCCGAAATATATTTATATCATTTTCAATCACTCGAGATTATTGCAAAAAGGGTTGGGGTTCCAAAATTATAAAAATAATTCTGGATTTTGAAAAGTGGAACCAAATAGGCCTTGGTCTAGGCTCGCAAACTCTCGGTTGAGGTGTAGGGATACTCGATCCTAGGGCTAGGAGTCTTAGTTATTTAATTTTTAATTTTTCCTCTTATATATATATATATTATTCTAATTAAAAATATTTTTCCTAATTTATTTTTTAATATATAATACTTACACAATATTACATGATAATTTATTTCATTTTATATACAAATATTTATATCATATTTTTTCAACAATGTTTAAAAAAAAATACTAATTAATGTTTTGTGTTTTATATATATTAATATTTGAGTCCGTTTCGGACCGAGGTTTCTCGGTCGGATCTCTCGATCCTAGGATAACAAGTCTCAGTCCTCAAGAACACAATAATCTATTTTTTAGCTCTGATTCATTGATCCAAGATCTTGGGTAACTTCACAAAACTTCTAGAAACATGTTGATCATCATCTCAAAATATCTATCGACCTAGTTCATGATCAATTTGTTAAAAATAGTTTGTTATCAAAATTTGTGATTTTGATTTAGAAGTAGTTTTGAAGTTAAAGGAGTTATACAATAGTTCCTTATATCACATTAGTTAGTTGATTGATACCAAAACAAGAATAATGACTATTCATTTTGACCAATCCAAGAACTCAAAAAAATTATTTATTTTGAAAATTTTGATTTTAATCAATAATGATCGGGATGAATCAAACGTGATCCAAATATTTTCCCAACATGTTTACAATCATGTTGGGATGCTTTATGGGCTATGATTCAATAGAAATAACTCAAGAATAGCAAACCCGTTTTATTTATTTATGAAATTCAAAATTAGATTTTTGTTATTGAGATTGATTGATCGGTTCAATCACATCCATATAGTTTCTAAATCATTTAGGTATGAATTTTTAACCATAAACAGCAAGAATACAAGTTTTTGCAATTTAATATATTAAAATTTCAAATTCAAACTATAAAATATGAATTAGATGGTGATTGAAACCTTATCAAGGATTGGAGAACATTCATTAATCCTTATGGAAGCTTTCAGGATGCACAAATCTATGTTTCAGGGCTTCAAACAGAAAATTCAAAAAATATAAATATCTTAAAGCTCAAGTGGAGTATTTTAAATTTTCTTCAATTTTAAGGGTGTATGGTTGTTGGTTCTTTATGGAATGATCAATGGGAGCTCTTTATAGTTGTCCAAGATCTGTTGGAGGAGCCAAGTGGACTAAATCAACTAAAAGTCATTAATGACATTTTGGTTGTTCTTTAGTCAACTAACCTAAGTAGGTAGTGACGAGACCTACTTTTACAGGGGGAGTATCACCATCGTAGAATGATCATTCTAGGCTTTGAATTAGTCAATTTGGTTGACCAATGACCGAATTCCAAAAAGATAAGATTTATCTATCGAGGGATAGAGTTTTGTTCGGGACATATCGAGGGATAGGGTTTTGAGTTGGGATCATATACGAATGATTGTTTTTCTTGTTGAAAAATAAGGCTTTGTATTTTTTTGAGAAGATGTACATATTCGTCCATAGTGTTTAGATACCTATTCGGGAGATATGGTTTGGATATCTATTTAGGAGGTAGGGTTTGGATACCTATTCGAGAGATACGGTTTCGGTACCTATTCGGTCGAGAGGGTTTTGTTTGAGGACTTATCTAGGGATAGGGTATGAGTCGAGGTATTTGATCGCAGTGATGTTGCAATAGGGTTTTGGAGGAATTGTATATAAACGATGTCTCGTAATATTAACAAATAAGGTTTAGTTGCGGAATTGGGTATAAACAACATCTCGACCTATCAACAAATAAGGTTATAGGCAGAATCGTGTATGAACGATTAGCACACCTATCAATAGATATGGTTTACAAACAGAATCATATACAAATGATATCTTGACCTATAGATAAATAGGGTTTCTAACAGAATCATTTACTAATGATGTCTCGACCTATTGATAAATAGAGTTTCTAACATAATCATATACGAATGATGTCTCGACACATTAACAAATAGGATTTACTAGTGGAATCATTTACGGACGATTAGTACACCAATCAATAGATAGGATTTCAGGATACTTATTCATAGATAGGATTCTAAAATGGGATCACATACGAACGATCTCTCTACCTATCAACTTATAGGGTTTGGGATACCTAACTACAATTAGAGGTTTTAGAGAAATCGTATGAAATCGATAAATCGCACCTATCATCATATAGGGTTTGGGAAACTTATTCACAAATAGGATTCTAAAACGGGATCGTGTACGAACGACCTCTCATTCCTATCAATAGATAGGGTTTGGGAGACTCGATTTTTCTTATTTTGCTTTTGAAATATGAGTCGCGGCTTTATGTCTTTTTTAAGGGAATATTTAAACAGAATCCTTGTTCCCTTTTCTTTCCAAAGGGACATTCACAACTGATTCAAATATAAGTTGGCTTTTTTCAAGGTCTTTTTATGGATGATGACTCATGTTTTAGGATATAGAAACATTCTTTTGTTTCCCAGTTCATATCCTCGATTATTTCTTTTTGTTTCGAAATATGAATGAACCTTGATGCTTATATGAATCATGATGTTTTTGGATTCAAAACGTATTTGAGGTTAGGTTTTGAACATCTTTTCTATCCTTTGTGATTATTTTACTTTCATCAACGAATAAAATTTATTTTCCCCAACTTTCAAGATATCAGTTATAAATTCGATCTCGTGTACAAACGAGTATCCATGATCATAACCCTTGATTGACCTTTTATAAAAGATCGCAACTTATTTTTGGTTACTCAGCCCTGAACCGCATTTCTTGAAATTTCATCTCATCGCAAAAACATTTGGAGAGGTCTTATCAACTTTCTACTTTAGGTTTTTGTTAGAATAAGTTTAATAAAGAAAAAGAATAATTAATTAAAGAGAAATAATTAATTAAAGAAAAATGTTTTACTTCACTAAAATGAACTTAGGTGAATCAAGTTTAATACGACATAGTTTTAATGATGTGTTCGTGAACAAAACTAAGTTGTGGAATTGTTTATGCGCATGTACAGTTCAAGCGCTGAAAGATGTATTTCTTCAATAGACGTGTTTGTCTAAAGAAGCATTAGAAGATGTATTGTTTCAACAGACGTGTTTGTTTGAAGAAGCGTTGGAAGACGTCTTGCTTCAACATTTGTGTTTGTCTGAAGAAGTGATAGAAGATGTCTTACTTCAACAGACGTGTTTGTCTAAAGAAGCGCTGGAAGACGTGTTGCTTCAATAGACATGTTTGTTTGAAGAAGTGTTGGAAGAACTCTTGCTAACAGACGCTCTGGTCTGAAGAAGCGATGGAAGACGTCATGCTTCATTAGACGTGTTTGTCTGTATAAGCGCTAGAAAACGTCTTGCTTCAACAGACGCTCTAGTGTGAAGAAGTGCGCGAGAAGACATCTCACATCAACATAAACTTTGATCTGAAGAGCATGAGTAGACCTCTTGCTTTAGCAGCCATCTGAAGAAGAGTCAACTTATCTTCTTATCTCATTAGCAACATTTGTCATTAGTAGTCTTCCAAGACAGCTTAATACGCCATAACCTCTTAACTGCCACATACTCAAATATTCTGCTGGCCCGCGTTGTACCTTCCAGTACACCATGATCTACTGAATATTATGTAGTACAATCCGGTACGCTACGATCCAACGAATATATTCTTATGTACAATCTCGTACACATGACGAACATTCAACGGATAACTGACATGCATCTTTCAAAAATATTTGACCGTTGCTACGACCTCAATATAAATAGGAAGCATAGTACAATGACAAATCACTTCTGGAATTCCCGATCTTCTGATATATCGCCTTATCAACACTTGATTGCACGAATTCTGAATTCGCTTAGCCAAGCTGAGCAATTATTTATTGTTCTACATGAGTGTAATTTCAGTATTGTAAGTTGAACAAAGGTTGTCTGTTCAACAGAGTGTTAGCTAGAAGTTCATACACATGCAATTGTTAAGACCTGTGTATCTTAATGAGTTTGTTTAGTTTCTATACTAATCAAAGTCTTCTATTGAAAACCTTATGGAAACAAAATAAGGGGTGACGTAGGAGTTTTATCTTCGAATATCCATAAAATTCCTTGTGTTATTTCATTTCTGCAATCTTACAATCATTTATTTGCCGCTTTAAATCCAGCAAGCATTTTCGCACTTGAATCCGTTCAAGAGTTTGCGAAGATTTGTGAGGAATAAAATCAAATTGAAAGTCAAGTTTAGCTCAATAATATTCAACTACCCCTTCTATTGTTGTATCTGATCCTAACAAGTGGTATTAGAGCCATATTTTCTATTCTCAAGCAATCACAAATATCTATCATGTCTATCCTAAGAAAAAATCAAATGTTCTCGATGGAAGATTATCATGATTGGAAAATAAGGATGCAAGCCCATTTGACCGCTCTAGATGATGACATGTGGTATGTCATCACTAATAGTCCCATGAAAATAATGAAGGTCAGCACAGCCACAACCTCAACCGATGGTTCTCTTGTGATAAAGGAGAAACCAAGATCTGATGGTCTGTTGAAGAAAAGAGGAAGACCAACCTCAATAATATGGCTAAAGACATTATGAACAAGAGGTTGGACAAGAATATGGTCAACAAGATCAAGTCATGCTCGACTTCTAAAGAAATTTGGGTGAAGCTGACTCAACTGTGTGAGGGCAACGAACAAACGAAAAAAAAAAATCAAACTCATGTTTGTCACCCTAAAATTCGATAGTGTCAAGACGCTCCAAGAAAGACGATGACTGAGTTTGATTAAAGATTCAACAGCATTGTCATCGAGCTCTCAACTCTGGGAAAGACTTATAACAACTGTGAGGCTGTTATCAAAGTCATGCGAGCCTTGCCCGGAGAATGAGACATAAAGAGGATGGCGATGAGGGAGTCTAAAGATCTCAACAAGCTTGAGATGCACGACCTATTTGCCAATTTGAAAGCCTTTGAGTTCAAAATAAACTCAAGGAACAAAGAAGAGCCATCCTCATACATCTCAACCAAGGCACTGGTGACTCTTAATGAGCCACCTACCGTGACTGCTGTGAAGTTGGATGAGCAGATCAACAGCGATGTCATGTCACTCTTCGTCAAGAAATTTGGCAAATTCATGATGAAGACTCATTCTAACTCTAACTCTTCTAATAATAATTATAGAAATGATTCAAAGGCTAACTTGAAATGCTTTAACTATGACAAACTAGGCCACTTCAAAGAAGTCAGCAGAAAGACAAAGAGGGACGATAAGAAGAGTCATGATAAAAAGAACAAGAAGGATCAGAAAACTCTCCTAGATAAGGAAAGTAAAAGCAAATGGGCTAAACAAGATTCTGACGACAACTCATCAAGAAAAAACGAGGATGAAAGTGTTAAATGCTTCATGGCCAACGACGATGAGGTATTTCACTTCTTCACTTCTTCTCACACGAGTTTACAAGAGAGGATTTAACCATTGCACTCAATGACATGGTCATTGTGTACAAGAAGCTTTCAGTCTCCTTCAATGAATTATATTTGAAAAGCAAATCTGATAGCTCTTCTTCATTTGAGCCGGAAGTTTTTGAAAACAAAATAACTGAGCTCTCATGTGAAAATTAGAAGCTCAAGGAAAATATTCAAACTCATTCTTCTAAAAATCTAAGGTTAAACTACGTGGTTAGTTCCTGGACAAACTCTTGAAAGGCCTCCAGACTGATAATTAGTCAGCAAAGGCTTTCCGGACATAAATCCAGTTTAAGATTTGTTAATGGAAATCCACATGAGTCCAAAAAAAAGTTGAACCCAGTAAAAGACAAGCTTAAGCGTATAAGCTTTGTGTAGAGACATTTAACTGATACTGGAAGTGATCACAATTGTGATCACTTAACGTTAAAGGATGAGGTTAAATATGTGAAGCCAAATTCAAGATGGCTGAAACCCAAGAAGAGGGCAACCAATAAGTCTATCAAACAAAAACTTGACAGAAAGTCAAGAAGTTTTCATCAAAAACCATCATCTAAAGTTAAGGTATCAGTTGCTGGCAGAAAGACATCTACCGAACCTAAATCATACAAATTATTAACCACACAAAATGGAAGATCCATAAAATTAACCCAAATATGGATCCCAAGGGACTTATCAACTAGGGACCCAAATGAATATGGCTACCAAAGCTATAAATACATTTATTTATAGGTACATCAAGATAGTTGTCTGGCGGAGTCTGTCTGGTATCTGGATAGCAACTGCTCTAGACACATGACGAGAAACAGACGTCTGCTAATTGAAGTAACAAAATGCACAGGGCCTAAGATCACATTTGGTGATAACAACAAAGGTAAAACTGTGGGTAAGGGTAATATTATCCATGGTAGTATTACCATTAATAATGAGTTACTTGTAGAAAACAAATACTATAACCTAATAAGTATTATCCAGATGTGTGATAATGGTTATATTGTTAATTTTCAAAAATATGTATGTCTTGTTAAACATCAGCAGGGCAACACCTTGTTGACAGGAAGTAGGATAGGAAAATCTTATAAAATGAACTGGAAAAATAAGATATTTGATCTTGTATGCATGATAGATAAGAATGATCAAAATTGTCTTTGGCATAAAAGATTAAATCATCTTAATTTCAAAACTATTAATAACATCTGCTTGAAAATTTTAGCTTTTGGAATGCCTAAATTAATGTTTTATAAAGACAAGGTCTATCCTACTTGCCAGATTGGCAAACAGGTCAGATAAATCCTTAAAAACAAAGGGAATACTCAATTCGACCAGTACCTGGATTTATTGCACATAGATCTGTGTGGTCTAATTTTAGTAACCAGCTTAGGGGAATGAGATATATCCTTGTCATGATTGATGATTATTCTAGATTTACATGGGTTATATTTTTATCAACTAAGGATAACACTGCTGAAATTTTGATTAAGATCCTTAGAAGACTTCGAAATAAAAAAATCCTTAAGTATAATAAAGATTAGAAGTGACAGAGGTACTAAATTCACAAACAGACATCTTTCCTCTTTCATATAGGAATCTGGTATTAGACATGAGTTGTCTAGTGCTAGAACTCCACAGCAAAATGGTGTTGCTGAAAGAAGAAACTAACACTGAAGGAAGCAACGAAATCTATACTAGTTGACTCCGGTGTTTCTCAAAAACTATGAGAAAGGCCATAAACACAACATGTTATACTCAAAACAAATCAATGATTAACAAACACTTTAATAAAACACTTTACGAAATATTTTATGGTAAAGTTACTAAAATTTCATATTTTATTATATTTGAATGTAAGTGTTTTATTCATAACAATGAGAAAAATCATTTGACTGTTGTTATGTTAGGCTATTCTTCAATTAGTAAAGCTTATATAGTTTTTAACAAACAAACTTTAACTATTGAAGAATCTACTCATATTTTTTTTGATGAATTTGTTGAAAGTAACTCTAACAAGATCATTGAAGTTGCTAATAGGTTAGAAGCAGTCAGTCTTCAATCTGATAGTGATGATGAAGTTCAAGTCATCAGAAATAGCTCGTCTGATCAGCCAACTGAACTGGTTGATGTTCAACCAGACAACCAAACTATAAGTCAACAGATGGTTGACAGTCCGGATGTCGCGGAGCCACCTAACTAGACAACTGATCCTCTAGGACCAAACTTCAAATAGAATAGAAATCATCCACCCGAATTAATAATTAGTAATCCTAATGCTCCTCTTAGGACCAGACATCAATTAATGGATGAACTTGCAAACTCTACCTTTATTTCTCAAATTAAGCCTAAGAAAATAGATGAAGCATTCTTTGATCCAAATTGGATCAATGTTATGAAAAAGAGCTTAATCAAGTTGATAGAAATAAAGTGTGGCTTCCAACTCAAAGATTGGATGATTAATAGGTTAATGGAACTATATGGGTTTTTCGAAACAAGCTTAGTGAAGAAGCTTAGTTGTGAGAAACAAACCAAGATTGGTAGATCAAGGCTATAGATGGGAGGAAGGAATTGACTTTAGGAGTCATTCGCCCCTGTTTCCAGACTTGAAGCTATTCAAATCTTCCTAGCTTTTATAGCCTTTAAGAACTTTAAAGTTTTTCAAATGAATCTTAAAAGTGTATGTTGGGTCAAATTATTTTGACTAAGTGTTAAAATAATTTAACCACTGAGATTTTGATGATGAAATGACTTATGAGTTTTGATGCAGGTGTATTGAAACAATATTTCATAAGACTTGGCTCTAATGAGGGTCATTAGACCGATTTTTGCATTCAATGCATAGAATTAGACGTACAATCTAACTCATCGGAGTTATACGTGTAATTATACGTAAGTCTAATGAATACACGGAATTAGACGTAAGTCTAATGCATAGAATTAGACGAACAGTCTAACTCATCGTAGTTAGATGTGTAGTCTAATGAATGCATAGAATTAGACGTACATTCTAACTCATCGGATTTAGACGTGTAGTCTAATGAATGTAAAGAATTAGACGTAAGTCTAATGAATACACTGAATTAGACGTAAGTCTAATGTGCTCGAAATTAGACGTACCCTCTAACTCACCGGAGTTAGACGTGTAGTCTAATAGACTTGTAATTAGACGGATAGTCTAATAGATTTGTAATTAGACGGATAGTCTAATATATGCGGAATTAGACGTGCAGTCTAACTTAGTGGAGTTAGACGTGCAGTCTAATTAGTGAAAGTTAGACGTGCATATAACTCCTTCAATGAAGTCTGAGGTAGAACCGGAATTAGACGTGTAGTCTAACTAAGTGGAGTTAGACGTACCGTCTAATGGTTATTGGATAATTAGACGTGTGGTCTAATTAGTGAATGTTAGACGTGCATCTAACTCCTTTAGACAAGTCTGGGGTAAAACCGGAATTAGACGTGTAGTCTAACTCAGTGGAGTTTATTAAAAGGAGATGTGTGATTTCATTAGACAGATTTTACAATCCGTCTAATTGAAATACGTCTAATGCTCAGTTTAACCAGTATGCTTGAAGCTAGAATTTCACCTACCCACGTGCTATAGCTGTACCCTACTCCTGCTCCACTTTCTAGTGAAGATTAGTACAACAACTATATACAACCAACCAAGGAATGCCACGTAAGATAATTTTCCTCACATTACTTGTTTTGCATGTACATCCCTGATGGAATATTCGGCGCACTACTAGTGATGTACGGCCACGATCCTTGTGCTCAGAACCTGTTGTGTACAATGGAGGTTTTCCAATGGAAGAGTGCCATGTATCCTTCTAAAAGATTTGACCGTTAGCTCCTACTCAGTAATTAACAAATCTAAAGGACAACGGACAATCTGCCTTAACAAGCACAATTGCTTGCCTTACGAATTAGCCTTAGAGAACAAACAAGCAATCTGATTTTGCAGCGAGAGAAAAACTACTCAATCATCTTTCTTACTGAACTCATACTGTGAGACTACTTTCTAATTGTACTATGTGTGAATCAAGAGAGAGCTAGAATCAAAACACCTTTAGTTGAGTAATATTCTTCACCTTGTAATTGAACAGAAATTGTTATGTTCAATAGTGAGCTAAGTGTGTGTAAACTATATTTGATTTGAATCATATTATAGTGAATCCTTCCGTTGGTTGGAAGAAGGGGTGACGTAGGAGAGTTTCTCCGAACATCCATAATCAAATTGATGTGTTCTTTCCTTTCTGTCATCTTTTCATATTTCATCTTGTGCTTCAAACCCAAGTAAACAATTTCGCCTTGAATCTGTTTCAAGTGTTTACAAGTGTTTGCGTAGAATAGAAAGCGAATTAAATCCCTAACAGGATTTCTTTCAAACCGTTTCTCATAAGCCTTTATCATTAGCTAGACCCCCGTCTCTATCGATAAAGCCGATCCTATCAATTGGTATTAGAGCCCTGTTTCTATTCTCAAACCTTTCCTGAAATATGTCGACCATATCCAAAGATGCCAGTGCTACAGCCATTCCAACTTTCTCTCGAGAAAACTACATTGTTTGGAAGAAAAGAGTTTCTTCTCATCTCTCTTCTCTTCATGATGATCCTATCAATTGATAAGGAGAAGGCTGATTGGACCGCTAACGAAAAGAGGCAGAACAACCTCAACAACATGGTTCTTGATGTTCTGTACAGATCTCTCAATGACAGCATGTTCAACTACATTATCGAATGCAATACTTCCAAAGAGGTTTGGGACAGACTCACTCAACTGTGCAAGGGCAACGAGATAACCAAGGAAAACAAGATATTGGTTGCCACTCAATAGTTTGACAGCTTTAAGATGCGTCCTGGTGAAACAATGAACGATTTCGATACTAGATTCAGCAAGATCGTCTCCTCTCTGTCTATCCTAGGCAAGACCTATAGCAACCGGGAGCTTGCTATCAAGGTCATGCGTGCTCTTCCAAGAGAATGGGACATAAAGACTATGGCGATGAGAGAATCTAAAGATCTTAACAAGATCTCTCTCTTTAATCTCTTTGTTGACCTCAAGGCCTATGACTTCGAGCTGAACTGTAGGATGGAAGAAGATCAACACACGTCCGTTATCGTTGCCAAGGCGTTGGTGACTGCTAAAGAGCCACCAACCACTCCGGATGTGAAGATGGCAGCTCAGCAGCTAAGCAGGGATGCCATGTCTCTCTTTGTGAAGAAGTTTGGCGACTTCATGAAGAAGAGCAACTCTAACTCAAACTCTTAAAATTCTAATGATAATAGAAAATCTAAAGCTAATGTTACTTATTTTAACTGTGGTATTAAAGGTCATTATGCATCGGAATGCCGGAAGCCAAAGCGTGAAGATGCCAAGGATGATGGAAAAGAGCTAAAGGCTTTTATGGCTGGTGACGGAAAGAACAGAGGAAGCAACCGTGGCTCCTATTTTTCATCCAGTGAAAGTGATGAAGAAGAGGTGGCTTGCTTCATGGCAAGAGAAGATGAAGAAAGAACTCAGGAGACTGAGGTGATGCAGGAGGATTGCAGGAAGGAATATAGAAGAGTACTCCTCTAAGTACACAGCCTGGAAGATCAACAAAGGCATTTTCCATTCTAGTAGAATAAATGTTTCTTTTTGTTTGTTAAAAATATTTTTGGTCTTTGGAACACAAAAATTATTTACTACATTTTTATGTCCATATACATACTGAGAGGGAAAATTACTTTGGAAGTAAAGATACTCTCCAAACGAATATCCTTAATTGGTCTAATTAGACAAGGGTGTCTAAAAGAAACAGTGTGTACATATTTTTGCTCAAAATCCATTCACCTAAGTCTATATGTTGAGGTGTAATACCTACTGATAAGAAAAATTAAGAAAGTTAATTTTCAAACCAGACATACATTACAAGTTTTGAATATTTATTCTAAATAATCAAAAAGGGAGAAATTGATAAGAAAAATTAAGTAATGTTAATTTTTTGGAACCGGCTAGAAAAACTAAACAGTTGTTAACGTCTATGTGCAGGAACAGATCCAATCGTATTAACCGGCTGGAACATCATCAACTGGCTGTTGAAATACCTCAAAGAAAAACAGTCCCAAGTGATCAAGTCAAGATTAGAGAAACCGATTTTTACCATCTCAAGTGACCGGCCAGCAAAGACAAGATTTACATTCCAGTCGGATCATCTTATGAAAAAGACAAAACCGGAAACTCAATCTGCAAGAGTGACGTAACATGACGAAATAGACGTGTCTCGAAGAAATAAAAGAAGATAAGATCCGATCAAGAGCATGCGAGGAAAGCAATGATGATTTACTGATCCGATGTTGACAACCGGAGGTGCATGCCTGACACGTGTTCGAATCTGTAAACCGGCAACGTCACAATTTCCTGAGGAATCTTTGCATGCTTGCCAAGTGTTGAGGAAGGTGAAACGTGCAAGTAACCTTTCTACACCGGCGTGATAATGATCAACCAATCCCACGGAGAGAGAAGAAAATGACCGTTGGGATCTCATCTACTATAAAAGGAAGATGAATCGACTTCATTAAATGCAGAGGCAGAAGTAGAATTGCGAATCACATCTTTCTAAAAGCAAGCGATAAGTTCTAAAAATCTTAGAGAGATAAAATCTTACGATCCAAAACCGGTGTGTTATAAACCGGAAGCTTTATGTGTGTACTTGTGTTGTGTTATTGTATTACATCAAAAGAGAGTTGGTGTAACTGGCGAGTAGCGAGTTGGGCTCGACCGGCAGTATTATTGGTGTAACTTTGAAAGTTAGTGGAGATCCTTCTCATAACCTGAGAAGAAGGGGTGACGTAGAAGGGTTTGCTCCGAACATCCATAAAAAATCTTGTCTCGTGTTATTTCCTTCATTTACTGCTTACTCACTTAACCTACCCTCAAACCAAATCAATCTTACTCCGAAAACCGATCCTTTCATATCTCTAAAACCTACTCCTTCTAAAACATCATCTAAGTCGCATACGTTGCTTCAGACTGAAATAGACATTTCCGCCCTTGAACCCGGTTCAAGAGTCTGTGACAGTTTGTGTAGTGCTGAGAACGGTTATAGTCTCTAACCGGACTATCACCAAAGAGTGTTGTGTTGTGTAAGCGGTCACCCTTCCTAAAACCGGAAACACCCCGGTCCTCCAAGGGCGTCCCTGATCCTAACACCTACGCAATTACACGGACACGTCTAATAGACGTTAGACGTTTTTACTTCATGAGCAAGAGGATGCTCACATCTAATCAACACACGTCTAACACGTGGTGTTTATGCGGAATTAGATGTACACATCTAATAGACATTAGACGGATTTTTATAACACAGAATTAGACGTAAGCGTCTAATACACTCATCCGTCTAATAGACGTTTTGTTATATGGATTTGTGGAGTAAGAAAAACGTCTAACTACGTGTTGATTAGACTGATCAAGGACAGCTGTCCCACGATTGAGAGTTATTTACTTTTCCCGCTCAAAATATCAAACAGTCATCTCTTATTAACTTGAAGACACGTGTCTTTCAAGTTTAGAGAAAATGACTGATATACCCTCATTTTTAATGATGACTTCTTGAAAAAAGACGTCTAACATTTATTAATGGGCCATACCCCTAGAAGAGACGGTTATTCTGTATTTCCCTCTTCCATCTATATAAGGACATTAGTGCATGAATTTGAAAGCTTTCAATCCCTCGAAATTCTTAAGAATCCTAGTTCTCTTTGCATTTCTCTCACTAAATCTCTCTGAAATTCTGTGTCGTTTCATATTCTTTCGAAAATGGTGAAAAAAATCACTCTCGGTCACTGTACTTTGCAGGTGGATTTTTCATCGGTGTACACGTTCGATCAACCGGAGGTGGTGAAGATGTTCCAAACCATAGAATATTCTGGGTTAAGGAAGTATCTAGGCGGACCGTTCATATTCTACGAAAATGAAGTTCGCGAGTTCTTCAAAACTGCAACTATGGTGGGTGAATCAATCGTAGCTAACAACCGTCAACGGAATGGAGTTCTCATTCGATGAAGCAGTTTATGTGGAGTTCATTGAACTTCCGACGGAGGGGCATTTATTCGACCTGGTCCTTTCTTCAGAAATCATGGAGGAGATGAAGAGAACCTTTTCTGCCGATGGTTCGATAATCCATGTAAATGGACTCAAGAAGGCGTTCAAACCGCATTTCATTCAACTAAACGACGTGGTGGCAAAGGCGCTACAAGGGAAATCTAGCTCTTTCCATCTTTATAGTCAAGACCGTTTTGACTATATGTGTGCTATCTCAAAGGGAATCCAGGTAAACTAGGCTCATACCCTTTTCCAGAACTTGTGCTTTTCTATCTGTTACACGAACAAGGAAAGCATAACATTTGCGGCTCAACTGAGTCATCTGTTGAAGCATTTGAGGGTTCCTGTTGGTGAACCGGTGCAGATCAACTCTCCAAGAGTATTTACTGCTCTTACAGTGGCTAACACACTAATGAGGTTGAAGAACAACCTTGAATCTGCATCTGGTGCTTCTAGTTACCAAACCGGTGGAAAGCCATCTACCCGATCCAAGCCTTCTACTTTTGTTATGTCAATAGGGCAAAGAGAACGAAAACAGTGAATGAATCTGAATCTGTATTTTCTCCCTTAAGGGAATGTGCTGAAGGGCCTGCTGTTGAGTTAGCCGGTCCAAATGATAAAACTGTTGACAGGATTGAGTCTCCTGTTGTTCAAACTGATCTTGTAGCCGCCGGTGCTACAGAGTCATCTCAACCAGAACAAGGTGATGTTCTTACCCTTATTGCTGGTCAATCTACTGAACGAGAAGTTTCTGTTCCAGTTCTTAAAGATTCATTGGTAGCTTGGAAAGTTGTTCGTATGGAGCTTCCTGTTGAGCTTTGTAAGTAACCTCAATCTGCGTTTGAACTGATGCGTTCCAGAAGACAGACAAGTGAAATCGTGATCGGTGAACCGAGACCTACTCCAAAACCCGTAGAGGTTGTTAGAAAAGGTAAAGATATTGCTTCTCCAGTTCCTGAAAAAGTATCGGAGGCAACATGGATTGTTGACCTTATTTTAGAGTAAGTTAAAGTTATTACAGCTGAGAAATTGGAGATTTATGAATCTTGGTCCATGGAGAGACTGTCATCTAAGTATAATGAATCTTTGTCAAACTCTGCCAGTGGTGGTGAACGCGGTGGAAGATCAAGTGTAGGTGGTCGTGGCTTACCTCCTTATCTTAACATGCTTCTAGGTCAAGAAATGAGTCCAACCGATCCTCGAGTTAAAAGGGAAGAACAATGATCTCTCTCCTTATACTCTTCTAAGTCCTTCAAACAATGTTTCTTTGATGGTTTTTCGAATACTGGTTTTGAATATATGATGTAAGTGAACAAGGGTTTTGTTTATTTATATGATGAATGCATATTTTGGTATATGTATGCAGGTTTCCAATTTCTTCATCAAAATGGGGGAAATTGTTGGGTCAAATTATTTTGACTAAGTGTTAAAATAATTTAACCACTGAGATTTTGATGATGAAATGACTTATGAGTTTTGATGCAAGTGTATTTAAACAATATTTCAAAAGACTTGGCTCTAATGAGGGTCATAAGACCGATTTTGGCATTCAATGCATAGAATTAGACGTACAGTCTAACTCATCGGAGTTAGACGTGTAGTCTAATGAATGCATAGAATTAGACGTACAGTCTAACTCATCGGAGTTAGACGTGTAATTAGACGTAAGTCTAATGAATATACGGAATTAGACGTAAGTCTAATGCATAGAATTAGACGTACAGTCTAACTCATCGGAGTTAGACGTGTAGTCTAATGAATGTAAAGAATTAGACGTAAGTCTAATGAATACACGGAATTAAACGTAAGTCTAATGTGCTCGAATTTAGACGTACCGTCTAATTCACCGGAATTAGACGTGTAGTCTAATAGACTTGTAATTAGACGGATAGTCTAATAGATTTGTAATTAGACGGATAGTCTAATATATGCGGAATTAGACGTGCAGTCTAACTTAGTAGAGTTAGACGTGTAGTCTAATTAGTGAAAGTTAGACGTGCGTCTAACTCCTTCAGACAAGTCTGAGGTAGAACCGGAATTAGACGTGTAGTCTAACTCAGTGGAGTTAGACGTACCGTCTAATGGTTATTGGATAATTAGACATGTGGTCTAATTAGTGAAAGTTAGACGTGCGTCTAACTCCTTCAGACAAGTCTGAGGTAGAATCGGAATTAGACGGGTAGTCTAACTCAGTGGAGTTAGACGTACCGTCTAATGGTTATTGGATAATTAGACGTGTGGTCTAATTAGTGAAAGTTAGACGTGCGACTAACTCCTTCAGACAAGTCTGAGGTAGAACCAGAATTAGACGTGTAGTCTAACTCAGTGGAGTTAGACATACCGTGTAATGGTTATTACAATTAGACGTAAGTTTAATTCTATTAGACCAGGCGGTCTAATAGACATTATTATTAAAAGGAGATGTGTGATTTTATTAGACTCATTTTACAATCCGTCTAATTGAAATACGTCTAATGCTCAATTTAAGTAGTATGTTTGAAGCTAGCATTTCACCTACCCACGTGCTATAGTTGTACCCTACTCCTGCTCCACATTCTAGTGAAGATTAGTACAACAGCTATATTCAACCAACCAAGGAATGCCACGTAAGAGAATTTTCCTCACATTAATTGTTTTGCAGGTACATCCCTGGTGGAATATTCGGCGCACTACCAGTGATGTACGGCCACGATCCTTGTGCTCAGAACCTGCTATGTACAATGGAGGCTTTTTAATGGAAGAGTGCCACGTATCATTCTAAAAGATTCGACCGTTAGCTCCTGCTCAGTATTTAACAAATCTAAAGGACAACGGACAATCTGCCTTAACAAGCACAATTGCTAGCCTTACGAATTAGCCTTAAAGAACGAACAAGCAATCTGATTTTGCAGAGAGAGAAAAACTACTCAATCATCTTGCTTACTGAACTCATACTTTGAAGTTGTTTTCTGATTGTACTGTGTGTGAATCAAGAGAGAGCTAGAATCAAAACACCTTTAGCTGAGTGATATTCTTCATCTTGTAATTGAACAGAAAGTGTTATGTTCAATAGTGAGCTAACTGTGTGTAAACTGTATTTGATTCGAATCATATTATAGTGAATCCTTCCGGTGGTTGGAAGAAGGGGTGACGTATGAGAGTTTCTCCGAACATCCATAAACAAACTGCTGTGTTCTTTCCTTTCTGTCATCTTTTCATATTTCATCTTGTGCTTCAAACCCAAGTAAACAATTCCGCCTTGAATCTGTTTCAAGTGTTTACAAGTGCTTGCGTAGAATAGAAAGCGAATTAAATCCCTAACAGGATTTCTTTCAAACCGTTTTTCATAAGCCTTCATCCTTAGTCAGACCCCCGTCTCTATCGATAAAGCTGATCCTATCAGTGTATATCTTAATGGTGTACTAAATAAGGATGTCTATGTTGAACAACATCCTGGTTTTCAAAATCATCCTTTGCATAATCATGTTTTCAAATTAGATAAAGATTTGTATAGACTTAAGCAAGCTCCTAGAGCTTAGTATGACACTTTAACTAATTTTCTATTTAATCAATATTTTATTATTGAAACAGTAGTTAAAACACTTTTCAGATTTGTTAAAGATTCACATATATTGCTTGTTCAAATTTATGTGGATGATATCATATATGGGTCAACTAACCCCAAATTATGTGAAAAGTTTTCTAATTTTTTGCAGGATAAATTTGAGATGAGCATGATGAGAGAGCTGACGTTTTTCCTTGGTCTTCATGTTTTTCAACTTGAAGATGGGATCTTCATCAACTAGACGAAGTATAATAGGGAATTGTTGAAGAAATTCAGCATGAAGAGATGCTCAGTTGCTTCCACTCCCATGAACTCATCCAAAAAGGTGGATAAGGATGAAGATGGCCAGTCTGTCTATATAACTGCCTACCGAGGAATTATATGATCTCTTCTTTATCTTACAGCTAGTCGGCCAAATATCTTGTTTGTTTTCGGCGTTTGTGAAAAATTCTAGGCTAATCCTAAACAATCTAATTACATAGCTGCTAAACGTATTTTTTAAAATCTAAAGGGAACTAAATCATTTGGGAAAATTCTTATTTGAGTGTATTGATTTCCAACTTACAATTCTGAACCTCGCTTGGCATCTCGCAATTGGCCCTATTTCATCTCAATAGATAATAGATTTCCTCTAAATTTATTTTTCTTTCAAAGCATGCCTCTAAATTTTCATGATCAATATGCTGATGGATTCGAATTTTTCTATATCATAATCTAGATTTAAAAATATCTAACTATTCAACACCATCCATATATTGCAACTAGACATTTTCAATACTTAAATTTAATTTTTCAATACATAACTTTCAATTTTCTTAGCTAATAGTAAATAAAATTTTATATCCAAATCCACTTTGATCAAACAATTAAAGAAATAAGTGTGATCAAATACATCATTATGCTCAATAAAAATCAACCACGCAACATATTAATTAATTTGGAGAAGAAAAAAAAATATTTATCAGGGGAACCAAATAAGTAAAAAAGATAATGAAAAGTCCGCCAACCCATTCTAGGTCTATATTCTATTGTCTAATCCTATTAATATCAATGTATATTAATGAAGAATCTAATAATACATTATATGGATTAGGAAAAGGTTGTAGCCAATTCTAATAATTATTGATAAAAGAAAAGAAAATGGTTTACCTCTCCAAAACCATAACCTACTCGTAGTGTGGAGTATGAGGAAAAAGATTAACAGTCTTGGCTTTAACAGGATGTAATGGCTTGGAAGTTGGCATTGATTTGGTTATGTGTCTTGCTAAGCCTGTATAACTCATTCTCCTCCATCCTCTATTGTTCTTGTTTTATTTATTGTTTATTTAAGAAGATGGTGTGCACAGCTCACTTGCATTAGCCACCAAACTTTCTAGATTACAATATATGTATCTTAAACAAGGATAATATTTTTATAAGACCAAGACATAAAATACATCTGATTGTCAAATGAAAAGTAAAACTACTAACACAAACTTTGATGACCTACAATTTGAAAATAACTACCTGATTATTCAAATAATTCCAAATAAGGCCATTATTATGATTAAGAAGAATTAGCATGTATTGATTGTTTTTGGTTTATGAAGATATCTGTATTCCCAGTATTCCAAGGAGCTAACAACTTCGAAAGGATAGTATAGTAATTGTGGTGTCAAATAATGATAAGCACTACTATTTGTTTGGAGAGATGTCATCTATGAAAACTTAATATAGTAAGTTTACACTATATAGGTTTCACTTATAGTGGGATTAAGTCCACTTGAGGAGAATCAAGTATAGCAACGATATTTTTAAATTTTCAAACAAAGGTTTCATTTTCTTCACCTTCAAAGGTATCTTTGAGATTTGATATTCAGATGCTTCTTCAATGTTTCTTCCTTGTGATCCTATTATGTTTTCCGCCTATAATAGCAATAATCCACTTTTATCATGAAGCCAAGGATCAATGGAATCTATTTATTAGTTTATTGAACAATGCCAAAAATTGTCACAAGGCAATCATATAATTCACATGCCATTATAAAAAGTATGAATCTGTATTTTCTACAATTTATTTATTTTCATGTTTCATTTTTCTAACTATTTGAGCTACTCTTTCATAATAATAAAAGATCATTTACAATTTAATGAATTCTCTTGATAAAGAAATGATAAAACATTATAAATTTGTAAACAAATTATTCAATCAGACTTATAGTCTTTACCTACTTTTACAAGTACTTAATTTAAAAGATATCGTTGGTAGTTGAACTTATGAGAACAAAGATCAAAACATTTAAAACATAGATTTCGAATTTTTTATTTTTATTTTAACTATCTCTAAGAGCTACTAGGTTTTCTCTATAACACCATATTTTAGCATTTTTAGTGTTGGTGGGTTTAAACCACTTCACTCCAGTAGTTATAGAAATTAGGCAGTCAAATCTAAAAAATTTTGTAAAACTTTGAGTGGGTTTATATACATGTTCCATCTACTAGTACAAAATTATAATGGTAAACTAATGTGAAAAATAAGTTGTTACCTTTGCACAAACGAATCTGTAATTTTTAAGTTAATGATTTCGGAATTCCTAATTACATCGCAAACGACGAACTTATTCATTACAATACCAACCACTTAAAATAGGCCAATGCCACATATAAGAGATTTTCCACATTAAAACATAAGCTATAAATTAATGCTAGTATGATTCCCATATCCGATTAAGACCTCCCAAACAAAACAAAATTTCAAATAACGGAAGAAATGTGATCAAAGCTCAAGATGAGTCAATATCGAACTATAAAAGGTCATAATCGAACCATAAAAGGTCAGAATCGAACTACATCGGTGAAATCTAGCCTACAAATCAGCAGTATTTGTATACAAACTTAGCTTTAAGCGATCTTTCATTTAACCCTCTGCGTTAACCCTTGCAATACTTTCCTTTAACCATTTACGATAACCCCTGTAATACTTTCTTTTAACCATAAATAAATTCTTACTTGTGTTAAGGTTTTCAATACTCACTTTACAATGTTAGTGTCGTAGGTAGTGCAAGATCTATTAGACACTAAAATTCACCATAATATGCAGTCTAATTTACCATAATCTTCATTAAAATGTACCATAAAATTCACCATAATATTCATTAAAATATACCATAATATACATCATTTTACTAGTTAGCAATCTAAAACATGTCATTTTCGGATTATTCTTCCCCTAATATAGGTTTAACATCTTCATTTCATCTGTAATATAAATCTTCAGTTTCCTCTAAACCACTCCCACACAATTTAATTTATCTGATTCGTCTAACTTAACATTCAAAATATTTGGGTCACTCAAATCATTGATAGTGTACAAAGAGGTATATCGAGGGGAATATATAATTCAATGGTTGGATACTCTTGTTGATACTCCACCTCCACCTTATTTTCCATATATCCTTAATCTTTCCCAATTATTTTATTTTACAAACGGCCAACCATTCACAATTAGGATCATTCATTGGGGTTGGATTGTTCGAATAATAAACGTGTATGAGTTGTTGTGCAAGAACGAATGGATCGTACTTAGTATATCTATGTTTCATGTTAACGTCAATTAATCTATAGCTAGGTTGGATTACCTCTAGTATCTCTTTTCAAATAAAACCATATGCATCCAAATAGAATAACAAGTAAACATAAAGCCGGTTATTGAAATTCAATACTCTTTAGTCAGATATGTCAATGTCTGAGTGCAAATATTGGATGATGGCGATCAAACCTCTTCCAAGATCTTCATCTGAAGGTTGACACATGATCCCGAGTTTGTTAACATGGAAACCATGCCATGTCATGTGAGGTGTTATCACATTTGAGGCGTACAACCATTGCAATTTGGGAACTAGTGGTAAATAAAATTGTTGTTTATGGGGCTTCAGTTTACGAATATTTTCATTGTATCGAAATTGATGACAAAAACTGCCAGATTGTTTATCAATATCTTCCCTCAAAAGAAGCATGCAACCATCTCTACATACATCTACTCTAATAACTAGCAAACTCAATTATTCAACCAATTTCTTCATGCTATAATAACTATCGGGTATGCAATTGTCTTTGTGTAACATTGATCTAATGTAGTCAAGATTTTAATTGACAGCATGTTCAGAACAATTATTCTAAGATTTCATGTTTAGATGTTTCACCGTTGTAGATAGTTTACTCTCGCTATCATTACTAGACCAGATAGGTTGGTGTGTCGCGTCTAATGCTTTCCAAAACATTTTTGATAAAATATATGTATTATAATTAGAATGGATAAAATAAGTGATGGATTTTATAGATATAAAATATAAATGTAGACATAATTACCTTAAAATGGTGATTAAATTAAAATGCAAAATCAATGTATTGATGTTCTTGATTTTGGTGAACAATGTTTGTAGATCCTCTCAAAGGTGGTGATAAAATATGGAGTTTTTGAAAAAAAAATGACTAATGTAAAATAAAGAAGAATATTGGGTCAATTATTTTGACTAAAATAATTAAAAGAATAAGCGTATTCTATGCCGACTTTATTTTGATGATTTGTGATTAAAACTTAGTTGTGAATAAAGTTAAATTGTCTATTTGTTTTGTGCAGGTGCAGGTGCATCAGACTATGTTAATTTAGGCGTGGTCTAAGCAGGCTAAATAGACGTGCAATTGAAATTAGACGTGGTAGTCTAACTCCTTTAGACGTGGTCTAAAGGGAATCAAAGTCTAAAGGGAAACGAAGTTAGACGTGGAAGTATAACTCCTTTAGACGAAGGCTAAAGGGTAACGTAGTTAGATGAGGACGTCTAACTCCTTTAAACTTGGTCTGAAGGGATGCGTAGTTAGATTAGGTCGTCTAACTCCTTTAGACTTGGTCTGAAGGGATGTGTAGCTAGACAAGGACGTCTAACTCATTTAAACTTGGTCTAAAGGGATTCGTAGTTACACGAGGTCGTCTAACTCCTTTAGACTTGGTCTGAAGGGATGCATAGTTAGACGAGAACGTCTAACTCTTTTAGACTTGGTCTAAAGGGATGCGTAGTTAGACGAGGTCGTCTAACTCCTTTAGACTTGGTCTGAAGGGATGCATAGTTAGACGAGGACGACTAACTCCTTTAGACTTGGTCTGAAGAGATGCGTAGTTAGACGAGGTTGTCTAACTCCTTAGACTTGATCTAAGGGGGAACCAAGTTAGACGAGGTTGTCTAACTCCTTTAGACAAGTCTAAAGGGAAATGTAGTTAGACGAAGTCATCTAACTCCTTTAGACAAATCTAAAAGGAAACATAGTTAGATGAGGTCGTCTAACTCTTTTAGACAAGTCTAAAGGGAAATATAGTTAGACTAGGTCGTCTAACTCCTTTCGACAAGTCTAAAGGGAAACGAAGTTAAATTAGGTAGTCTAACTCCTTTAGACAAGTCTAAAGGGAAACATAGTTAGACGTGCTAGTCTAACTCCATTGGACGTGGTCTATTGGAATGTGCGGTTAGACGTACTAGTCTAACTCCATTAGACTTGGTCTATTGGAATGTGTAGTTAAACGTGCTAGTCTAACTCCATTAGACGTGGTCTATTGGAATGCGTAATTAGACGTGCTAGTCTAACTCCATTAGACGCGGTCTATTGGAATATATAGTTAGACGTGCTAGTCTAACTCATTAGACGCGTTCTATTAGAATGCGTAGTTAGACGTGCTAGTCTAACTCCATTAGACATGGTCTATTGGAATGCGTAGTTAGATGTGCTATTCTAACTCCATTAGACAAGGTCTATTGAAATGCGTAGTTAGATGTGCTAGTCTAACTCCATTAGACAAGGTCTAATGGAATACGTAGTTAGATGTGTTAGTCTAACTCCATTAGACGCGGTCTATTGGAATGCGTAGTTAGATGTGCTTGTCTAACTCCATTAGATGTGCTAATCTAACTTCATTAGACGTGGTCTATTAGATAGCGTAGTTAGACGTGCTAGTCTAACTCCATTAGACGAGGTCTATTAGAGCACGTCTAATGCCTTGCTTTTGCAACTGTCTGAAGAAGTCATACGTCTAACCACGATCAACTAGATGTCTGCTACTCCTGCTCCACTCATTTGTATAGTATGTTACACTAGCTAATTACATCAAATGAATGGACGCCACGTATGCGAATAATCCTCGAACTTCCTGTCCAGTACAAGAAAATATCAGAAGGATATTTGGCGCACTACTAGTTTAGTACGACCACATTCCATTTTCTTAGAGTCTGTTGTACTCTAGTACTATGGGCGGCCTTCCAACAAACACTTGCCACGTGTCCACGAAGAAGATTCGATCGTTGGTGTCCTTCTACTACAAATAGATGATCAAGGACAATAGACGAATCACTGAACCTTACTGAAGTTACTTTCTTACTAATTCACTCTTGATATTACTAATTTCTATCATTCAAGCTTAAGAGAGAAAATCAATTACTATCTAGCTGTGAGAATATTGTAAGTTGAACAGAGGTTGTTCTGTTCAACAAAGAGTTAACTAGTTCAGTAAGTTGTATTTGATTTAAAGTATTTAGTAGATATCCTTCTAGTTGTGGAAGAAGGGGTGACGTAGGATGGTTTACTCCCAACATCCATAAACAACTCCATGTATTATTTACTTTCTGTCATTTATCTTCAGTCGTTCAAAGCTTCAAATCCGACGAACACTTCCACACTTGAATCTGTTTCAAAAGTTCGAAGGATTTGTGAAGAATAGAAATAGATATTAATCACTCACAGGATTTCTTTTGAATCGTTTGTCATAAGTTGTTAACAATAGTCAGACTCCAGTCTCTATTGGTAGCATCGATCCTATCAAAGAAGATAAGAAAAATGTAGAGAAAATGAAGAAGAAGAATTGAATAAGGTTAGTAAAGAAGTACGTGGGTAAATGTGATTGGTGAGAATTAATTAATAATTATTTAACGCTAAAATTGTTACTAATTAGATGTAAAATATATTTGACATTCGAACTACATTAGTTCTTCAATAAACATCCTATTTGTTTGTGTAATTGCTAATGTAGTATAATTTTCTAAATGGATTAATGCAAATATTAGTGCACATTAATACTAGAGTTCAAAAATAATTACAATATATGACATTCGATATGCATTAGTGCAAACACTAATGTAATATTCTTTTCTAAATGGATTAGTGTAAACATTTGTGCACACTAATACAGGTGATTTCTACCTGAGAGTTTAAGAATAATTACAATTTATGTTATTCGATATGCACAAGTTATCACAATTCACATCTAAATTGTTAATGGAAACGCTAAAGCAGTATAATTTTTAAATGAGTTTGTGCAAATATTAGTGCACACTAATATAGGGGATTTTTACCCGTTCATAAATAATTACAATTTATGTCATTCGATTTGCACTAGTTCTCTCAATACACATTCAAATTGTTAGTGCAAACGCTAATGCAGTATAATTTTCTAAATGGGTTAGTGCAAATATTAGTGCACACTAATATAGGGGATTTATGCTTAAGAGTTCAAAAATAATTATAATTTATGTCATTCAATTTGCAGTAGTTTTTATAATACAAATCCAAATTGTTAATGAAAATATTAGTTCACACTAATATAGGAGATTTCTACTCGATAGTTCAAAAATAATTATAATTTATACCATTCGATCTACACTAGTTCTCGCAATACACATCCAAATTGTTAGTGCAAACGCTAATACAATATAATTTTCTAAACTAAGTTTGCTTGTATAATTTTTCAAAAATATAAATTTACATTCCTTATTGCAAATGTTATTGCGAAAAGATTATGAACGATTTTATTTAATATGAATAGCAACTACATTTGCACTTATGGGTATGAAAACGTTTGAAAATATATCCTAAGTATAAATTTGTATAATTTACTACAAATGTAATTGCGAATAATTTATTAATGATTATTTTTATTAGGAATAAAAATTAACTCTGCACTAATGGTTATGAAAACATTTGAAATTATATTCTAAGTATAAATTTATATAAATTAATGCAAATCATGTTGCGAGTAATTTATGAACGATTATATTTAATAGGACTAGCAACTACGTTTGCACTGATGAGTATTAAATTTAATAACTAACGGTAAATTATATTGCGAACTGATTATGAACGATTGTTTTAAATAGTAATAGCAATTATGTTTGTACTCATTGGGTATGAAAAAACTGACAAGTTGAAATTTATATAAATTAATATAGATCTTATTGTGAAAGAATTTCGAATATTTAAAAATATATTTAAAAAAATATAAAATATTAGTGTAATATATTCTATAATAGTACGTACTCTAGTACTGCAATATATAGTACAAATTTAATTTACAAAATCATTACAATTATTTCATATTTATATTTACAACTATAACAAATGTGTATATTATTTGATACAATAGTTATTGGAAATATTAGTTATTGCTAAATATTTTGCAAACCTTGCAGCTTAATTTATTTTGCGAAAGTATTTGCATTGTTGGTCATTTTTCTAACTATTATATTTGTTGTAGACTTATATTTAAGATATTATGAAGATCCCACTTTCATATACATGTACTCAAATTGATCTTACCTATTTATTTTCAACTTTTATTAGTATTGATTTTTAAATTTATATGGTTTTTATATTAATCTTTTATTAAAATGTTAAAAAAAAATTAATAAATTCAATATTCTTTGACAATAACTGAATTCTGAGAATGATTTTCCTTAACATAATCTACAAATTTAAAAAACAAAAATCATCTATATAACAAGACTACTTCCTTTCAAACTCTCTTGACCGACTCTCCGTCTATGAATTTTTGTATTCATTAATTTTCACCTAAAAGTATATTATTTATTTTAATTATTTTTTTATACTAATATAAATAAAATAAACTTCATTTTTTATTGTTAAAGAAATGGTAATTAAGATAAAGTGTAATATTACTAATACTATTAAGTTTTATAATTCATCATATTGTCTTAATTTAATTAAAAAAATTATGTGAATATTATTCGAAGAAATTTAGGAAATAAAAAAGTGCGAATAAATTAGTATAAATACTAATGTATTTAAAAGATTATATTATATTAATAGTCAAATAGTAAGATTTAATCTTACTTGTTCAATTACCAATATATCATAAATTAAAGGGTGGTCATGACTATATTGGTCGTGCTACCGTTATAAATTAAAAAAGAAAAAAAATTGTGTTCGAAAGATTATCTAAATCTTTAATTTGTTAAATAACGAGAAGATATTATGTCAATATTATTAATGAAAAATATTATGTTAATTTATTTTTGATTAAATTAATTTTTAATTTTTATTTGATTTAGACAACTATATAAACCAACACTTAATTTCAAAAACACACCAATTCATAAGAACTTTAATTTGATAGCTATGCAAAAAAAAGACACGATTTATTACAATGTTACTTGCTTCTTTCTTGTACATATATCTTCTTCCTCTTAAATGATTTCATTATTTGTTTTTGCAATTTATATTTATAGTGAATATTTTATGAATAATTATTGAATTTTGTTTTATACATCTTAAATTATATAACCGTTGATAATTAATCTCCTAATATATGATATTTATTTATATATATATATATATATATATATATATATATATATATATATATATATATATATATATATATATATATATATAAATATGAGTAATGATAGAAAACGCGAATATGGGACGGCCGTGAAAGTATGCGAAAATAGAATATTCCCTTTAAACATCGAATATTATCTCTCCTCTTATTAATTAATTTTCTCTATTTCTACTAATTAATTTATCCTTAAATTTATCCTTATTTTCACGATTAATTATTTCACTCATTTCTTTGATATTTATTATTTCTCATTTATTTTAACTTTTAACTCGTAAAATAACACAACACTTTACAACAAACTCTCACATTAAATATTTTAATAATATGTTTAAAAAAAACATAATGTGTTATATTTATTAATTAATTTCTTTTTTTCGCTAAACCCTAATCTCTAACCCTAAATTCTAAACCCTAAGTTCTAAATTTTAAATCCTAAACCTAAACGCTAAACTCTCCTTTCTTTTTTCTTTTTCTTTTTATTTTTTCATATTTTTTTAGTTATATTACTTATAAATGTTTATCTAATATTTTTATTCTCACGATTAATTATTTTTTAATTAATTATTTTTTAATTAATTAATTTTTTTTACTCATTTCTTTGATAAATTCATAATTCAACTAAATAAAAATAAGATACATTAATTAGGTTTAGGATTTAGGGTTTAGAGTTTATGGTTTAAATAAATTAATTAGAGATGAGAGAGATAAATTAATTGATTAGTGAGAGAGAAAGAGAGATAAATTAATTAATTCTTAGAGACAGAGAGAAATTAATTAATAAGAAGAGAGAATATTCGGTGTTTTATAAGAATATTTTATTTTCATATACTTTCGCGGCCCAAATTTGTGTTCTCTGTCATTGCTATGTATATAAAATAGCAAATAAGAGAAGATATATTAATGTAATTATTTATAAATTGAGCATTTAGAAGAAAATTTTAAGTTGAAATTAATTATATGATATTTTCTCCTTATTTTAATATGAATATTTTATTTAGCATCAATAGTAAAAAAAAAATTGGGGTTCAAACATAAAAATACACAATATATAAAAATTACAAATTCCTAATTATTTTATTAATTAGGTGTACTGAAAAATCATAGATGTTCTATCTATTGAAATTGAAAATAAAAAGGTTGATGCATATATTAAAATATTTTTATTCATTATTATTTTATTATATCAGGTTAAGAGGGTTAAGAGGCTATTGATGAAAAAGTTTAATTCCGACAATACTTGCTCTGAAACACAAAAATGTTCAACTATAAATTTGTGTTATTGTTGTTTTTATTTATGGAAATCTCAATGTTTCACAACAATAAAAGCTTTTAATACCTTTTTTTTTGAAAAAACATGATCAATTATTGTAATTTAAATAAAATAATGACTTGTAATAATAATATTTTATGTGAAAAACATTATTATAATTTTTTCTATAATGTTAAATTATTAAATGTGAGTCCTAATAATATTTTTACATTTAAATAATATTAATCTAACTCACATTGATCTCGTACATTTGCACAGGATATAAACAAAATATTAATTATATATAAATATTTTAAATAAAAATAATATTATTTAAAACTTTGAATTGATTAAATTTGATAATAAAAAAAATAAGTATAATCAAAATTTAATGTTTAGGTATATTTTTAAATTTATTGAGTATATAAATTTTGAAAAACATCTAACAAAAAAAATATAATATAAGCGGTTCAATCATATAAAAAAAATCAAAACATTGAATTTTAGATTAAATTACAAATCAAATAACATGAAATTTTACTAAAGTCTAATATTCTTATTATTATATATACTAATTTGAAAAAAAAATATATTTAAAAATTATCTATTCAATTTTATTTAAGTTTTTTATACTTGTATATATATAAATTTAATAAAATTTTATATCTTCTTATAAAGGGTATCAGTAACGGTTATCCTTAATACCTTACTAATACTCGTATCAATAACGGTTATCATAAATTCTCCTACTAATACTCCATTAAAATTAATATCTTTTTACAGAGGGTATCAGTAACGGTTATCCCTAATACCCTTACTGATCCTAACGGTTATCCCTAATGTCTTTACTGATACTTCATTAAAATTTATATCTTCACAGAGGGTATTAGTAACGGTTATTCTTAATACCCTTACTGATACTAGCATTAGTAACGATTATCCTAAATGCCCTTACTGATACTCGATTAAAACTTATATTTTTTAACAGAGTGTATCAGTAACCTTTATCCCTAATACCCTTACTGATACTCCATTAAAAATTCGATTCTCTTTCTTCTTTCTTTCTTCCTTATCTTCTCTTCTCCTACGCTCGCATTCCGCCAATGAAGCTGTCGCCTCGCCTAACCTCTGCCCTAGTGTCGTCACCTTGTCATGCTGCCGATTGAAGTCGTCCTCGATCCAGGTTAGTTAATTTGTTAGATTAATTAGTTATATTGTTTCAATGTCAAGTTAGATTAGTTATAGGTTAAATATTTAATAAATTTTAAATATATTATTTATTATAAAAAAATATATTCCTTCTTTAGTTTTAATGAATATTTGACGTATACAAATTATTCGTCTCAAGAGTTGTTTGCTTTTGGTTTTTTATTTTATAGGGTTTATTGAAAATTGTTATTTGATTTTTTTCAATTATTTAAATGAAATTATAAGAATAATTTTAAAAAATATATATTTTTTAATTAAATAATTTAATAGTTGAAAGGATAATAATGTAATAAATTTTTTTTTAAAACGACCTAACCTATCGTTTTGTTTCATTAAAAAAAACAAATGAAGTTTTGAAATTAAGACAAAACATATATTTGCCCTAATTTAAATGGAAACATACAACCACACAAGAAAAAACGTAAAATTGAAATCAAATGAACATCAAGCAATTCAAACAAACGGAAAAGAGTTTACCGTGTCTCGACAAAAAAGTTTGTGAGACTTTCCAATACGCAATGATCCACCTTTGACCTAACGATCAATTATGCTAATTCATGGGAATTCGTCTTCGTGAGTACGTTACCATCAAAGATTATTTTTCTCCAAACCTACTCCACATTATTTGAGACTCTTGTAAAAGCTTGTAAATTATGTTCCATCCAAATGTATACACAACTATAATAAAGAAATACTTGTAAACACTCGAAGAAAACCAATACGATTTGTTTTAATGAGCGTCAATTCTTTGATTCCTTCCATTTCACCGGAAAATTCAGAAATCCCATGGATTTGCAAAATTACTCCCAAAATTATGGATATAAATAAACATTTTCTAAAAAGATGATAGTAAATCCATGCAACTCATGATTGTATCCCTTGTTTATATGATTGATCCAACATTTCAATTAGAAAGATATATTCCTCCCATTATTCCTCCCTAAATAAATTAAGGGCTGGTTTGATAAGTGGAGAATGTGATATATATAATTGACTAGTTTTACATTGCTTTATACACTTTATTGTTCCATTTATTTTCTAGAGAATGTGATATATATAATTGACTAGTTTTACATTGCTTTATACACTTTATTGTTCCATTTATTTTCTAACTTCTTTTTTAATGTATTCAATAAACAACTTGTTTGATTTTATTTATTCACAATAATTTAATTATTATAAAATCCATGGTTACTACTTCTATTTGTAATAACATTTTTATTATAATTTTTTTTTTTACAGTTACACATCTAAGCTACTAGTATTTCATACTTTTCATTCATTTTATAAAATTGTAAAAAACATTTGCAGGGGCAAACACGATAAGTAGGATAAGTAGGGTGTAATCTCGATGTCCAATTAAAAACGTTTAATGTTGCAAAACTGCACTTATTTAATTATTAGAATTCATAAAATATTTTGTAACTAATTATAATTCTAAGTTAAAAGTGTTGGTACTGTGCTTAATAATTACGGCTAGATTCCAACTATTTAAATTCAAACAACAAAATAACTAATAATAAAAATATTCTTGTAACTTATTTTTTGTGTGTGGAATATTAAGGAAGTCTTTAGTTAATTTGATTCAACCTAAAATTAGTAATATACAAATAAAATTCAATACAATCATAGCATTTATATAAACACAATTTTATTAAATTCCACCATTTGCTTTACAATTTTTTTATCTTGCCAACCATTTAATAAGATTTTTTTGACCTCGATCAACTCGCATGGTTTGACTTAAATATGTAAAAGAAAAAGGATAAAAGTTCAACAATTAAAATTTTAGTGTGATGAAGCTCTATAAAATACATTCTAGTTAAATATCACAATACAAAATTGCTCAACAACACTGTCTTGCAGAGCCTTGCCATAATACAAACACAATTGATCATGCTTATTCTTATCTTATATTCTGGTGGCATGTTAACATAAATAAGCTCTTAAAACACTTTCATACTTTATTCTAAGCATCTGGCCAATTATAGCTTCTCAAACATAAACATCTATTAATTTATAAGCTAATACAATACAGATTAATAACCAATCAAAATAATACATAATGGAGATGTTCTTAACTATAAGGGTTACAGTTGTATAACTAGGGTTGACTAATGCTAGAATGAAATATTAATTTATTTATTTTTAAAAAATTAATTATATTTATTTTTTAATTTTTTGATAAATAACTTTATATAATAGATGAATTTAAAAATATAAGGAAACATTAAATTTTGATTGAATTTTATTTATAAATTAAAATCAATTTAAAATTTTGAATAATATTATTTTTATTTAAAATATTTATATATAAATAATATTTTATTTATATTTTTACTAGTGCAAATACACGAGATCCATGCTATTAAGCTGAAAATGTAATACAAACTATTTTTTCAATAGATAAGTTTATGTTTTAAAGTTGAACAATTTAATCCCTAGTAAAGTTTTAGAAAGTTGTAAACTTAGAAAATTCTTATCCCGGAAAAAGCTCAAGGTTCTAGAAATTTCAATATCGGTTTGAATGTCAAACATATTTTTAAATAAAATATTATTTTAAAAGATTTATAAAAATATGACATGTCTTTTAAAATTAATTATAATAATAATTAATTTTTGATTAAATTTTAAATCATCTTTTAGATTTTAAATAATCAAATAAAAATTTAATTAAAGAAATATTTATTTAAATTAATTAAAAATAATTAATTTAAAAGATTATGTATTTGATAAATAGTCGCAAATTAATTTTTAGTTTTAACTCAATAAAAAAAGTATAAGCATACAAACATATTTTCACTATAGTTTCATTTTGGTAATTTGGTGATACTTGGAAAAGAGCTTTCGCGTTACGTTCTTTATACCGGTTAAAATCAGTATCTATTTTATAAAATCATGACTTTTGAAAATTAGTTGTATAATATTTTTATTTAAACAATTATTCTCTAGATCTGAGATATGTATAGATTTTTTTGGTATTTAAAATTATAATAACAATATTTAAATAATGGTACATGTAGTTAATGATGACGACTATAGAGGAACATACCTGAAGAATATTAGTTGAATGCATTAAGGTTTTAAAAACAAATCTCAAACAAGCTTTTTTGAAAATATTTTAAAATCATTTTCTATTTATTTATATTTTTATAAAATGCTTTAAGGTTTCGAAATCATAAAAATAATTTTGAAAATTAAAAGACAAACCAAACAGACCCTAGGAGTGATGTTTCTATTAAAATCATTTTCTATTTATTAATAAGCGATGTTCTCTTTCCTATGAGTGATTTCCGTCGGTCATGGACTAACACCCTCGGTCCTAGATTGGAACGGTGCAGAAATTCTCGGTCGGGGTGTTGAAGTCGTCGGTCCTAAGTGCGGGCAACCCTCGGTCGGATGCGAGAATTCTCGATTGGGTGAGGGAAATTCTCGGTACTAGGTTAGCCTCGGGCTAACTTTCCTCGGTCCTTAGCATGAAGAACACTCAGTCCTAGGATAGCCTTGGACTAACTTTTATTGATCCTAAATGCAAAGGACTATCGGTCCTAGGTTAGCCTTGGGCTAACATTTATCGGTCCTAAGTGCGAAGGACTTTCGGTCCTGTCTAAACCTGGGCTCGGTCCACAAGAAAATTAAACTACTGGTTTGATGATTTCATTTGAGGGCCGATCCTTTGATCCAACAGCATCCAAATCTTCGTATAGCTCTTAGGATCATTTATAACATCTTCCTGATATATCATTCGGTCGGGAAGAGATTCCATTTAAACTAAACAATTTTGGTACAAAAAACGTGTTTTTGGTATTAAGACTTTAATGAAGTGCAAATAGCTTGTCAATATATTCTTTATACTTTATATGTTTGAATGGAACCAAAACATGAATACTAACTGTTAATTTTGATCAATTTAAGAACTAAAACTTTTATTTTTTATAAAAAATTTGGTTTTTAATGAAACAATATTGGTATTGATTGGAATTGGTCTAAATCAGTCACTAACATATTAGAAACATGTTGGGAAACTTTCTAGCTTGTTGTCTTCAACAATAACTTAAGAACAGAAAACTCGGTTTTTAATTATATTTAAATCAAATTTGGGGTTTTCCGATTTAAGATGAGTGATTAGGTTTTGTTTCAGCATGAAGCTTATAAATGATTCTAAAATCGTTTTCCAATCAAGATATCAAATAACCAGGCAATATACGAAACTATCAAAACTGAAATATAAAAATTTAAATTCAAACTGGTAATTTGAATTACATTTTGATTAGAAGCTTACTTGGAGTTGGAGAACACTCTTTAACTCTTAGGGAATCTTCATGAATGCCTGAATTAGAGTTTTATAACCTCACACAAAAAAAATCGAATTTTCAGAAAGCTTGGAGCCTCTTCACTGGCATATTTTTGTTCGGGCTTGATTAAGGGCTTAAGGGTGGATCTATTGGCTTCAGTTTGCCTAAAAGAGGCTATTTATAGACTCTCAAGTTCGGTTCATCGACCAAGTGGGTCGGATTTAGTCAAATAACCATTGATGGTGTTTTGGTTCTTCTTCGGTTAGTTTGCAGTATAGACATCAATGATGTCTTTAAGTGTAGGGAAAATGATCACCAGAGTATGGTGATAATTTCATCTTTTGAATGAAATCAAAAGGTGGAGAAACGACAAAGTTGCATCTTTAAAAAATCAAAGATTGAATTATTCTTATCTAGTACGTCGTCGCGAGGAAGAAGATAAATCAGACAAGAACGACGGTGTTTCCTCTTTCCTCGTTTGAGCGTTGAGGTAGGGCTAAATCGTCATATTTTCGTGCCTAAGCGCGGATGAAGGGTGTTTCGTTAACGTTACGTTGGCGATGAGCGATCCGAGCATAGTTGGGTTGATGTCGTTTGAGGCATTCGTTTGTTGATCCCCTACTAGATGGAAGCGTCTTATTTTCGTTGCAGTGGGTTATGCGGCTGAATGATGAGCGTTGGATGATAATACAGTGTGACTTTGAGATCTGTTGCATTGAATTCTTCTAATTTTGGCTACAACAGATTCTTTTCCTTTCCCAGCCTTGAAACCTTTTAAAATTACTTTTTTCAATACCTATTTTTCCATTTTCAACTTACAAAATATTTAAATAAATATGACATTTATTTTTTCAATTTATTTTATTTATTTGTGAATATTTTGGATTTAATAAACAATTATTTGGGATAAAATGGATACAACATTAATCCTAAATTAATTATTTTAATTTCCCTTGATTTTCTTTAAATTAATTTGAGATAAAATGAGTATAATATTTATCCCAAATTATTTTATTTATTTTCATTTTCTATTATCTTTAATTAGTATTTAATTATTAAATTAATTAAATCAATTAATCATTTAATCATGTTTTGGCGTTAGTTTTGTTAGATTAAAGTAGCTAATTAACTTAAGATAATTAGTCAACGATTATAAAATTATCAGGTTTTGATAATTTAGTTTAAATAATCAAAAAAGAATAAATTGTTAAATCAAAGTATTAATTATAAGTGTATAAATAAAAACTGAGTTGTGTTAACTTTGTGCAGATTGAAGAAAACCGGAAAGAAAAGTTGTCTAGTAGTTGATCAAATTCTACATTTTATCAAACTTTGGTTTCTACAAAGAGGCACTTTCGGTTTTATCTCCAATTCGGTATTTCTCCAAACCGATATTATACCAAGTTCGGTATTATGTGAAGATGCGCGTTCGGTTTTATATGAGATTAGTTTTATAAAGGAATGCATACGGTTTTATATGAGATCAGCTTTATAAAGATGTGCTTCCGGTTTTTATATGACTTCGGTATTTTATCAAGACGCGTCCGGTAGTTTATCCAAATCGGTTTTTGGATAAACGTCTCCAGTTTTATATCCACTTAGGTTTTATATAAATGCGCGTCTAGTAGTTTGTGAGCTTCCGGTTTTTATATCAAATCGGTATTTTGTAGAAACATCCGGTAGTTTATCCTAATCGATTTCTGGATAAGGGCTTCCGATTTTATCCAAGCCTTCCGGTATTTTACCAATTCGGTATTATATCAGGACGCTTCCGGTATTTTACCATTTCGGTACTATACAAGCGATCCCAGTTCTTGATCAAATTTGGTATCTAATCAAGCATCCTTTATGGGTAGTCTAACACAACAATAGAGTTAGACCTAAAAGAATATCACATACAAGACAATTCAAATCATCTAAGTTGTACGTTCCTCGTACCCACATCCCATTAATTAATATTTGGTTTACTATCATCGAGTACAGACAAGATCAAAAGAGGATCTTCTCTAATGTACTATTCTAGAACTCAGCCAATCAAATTAGGACATGTGTCCTCTGAAGCAAATATGTCCGTTGCAGTTTGCCTATTTAAGAATAAGATAGAGGACAATTTTCTTCACCTCTTTTGAAACCACCTAAAAACCGTTTTTCATACTTCGATACAATCGTTCATACTGTTTGACACAAGTTCAACACCGGTTTTCTCATCACTCTCTCAAGCTCTCAAAGTCCTAAAAGCTTACAATTTTCTAGAGTGTTAAAGTTATATTACATAATGTTCATTCTCTGTGAGTTTTCAGTGTCGTAAGTTGACAGAATCTGTTTTTGGTCAATAGAGTGTTTGTGTGCTAGGAGTTCGGAAACAGGCAGTGTCTAAGTTCTGGTTGTCCGGCTGGGTTTGCACAAGTATTGTATTCAAACCAAATCTTCTAGTGAATATCCTTATCAAGGTTGAGATGAAGGGGTTATGTAGGAGCTTTTACTCCGAATATCCATAAAATATCTTGTCTCTTGTGTTCCTTTCTTTCAATCTCATTCACCTACTACTTCAAGTCTAAACAAATAGTTATGCACTAAACTCCGTTCAAGAGTTTGTGACAACTTGTGAAGAATAGAAACGGATATTAACTTCTAACAGAGTTAATATCAAACGAAGTGTGTAAGCGTTCAACATAGTGAGACCCTCGTCTTTATTATTGGCCCCGATCCTAACAAGTGGTATCAGAGCGGACTGTTTCTATTCCCAAACATTCGAATATCATCATGTCTTCCTTCAACAAGCCTCCCATGTTCCAAAGTGAAGATTTCATTGATTGGAAGCTAGGTATGCAGGTGTATTTAGCCTCACAAGACGACGATATGTGGTATGTTATCATTGACAGCTCGATAAAGATTGAAAAAGAAAGATGCGAGTGGACAAATGAAGACAAAAGTAAGAACAACCTTGATAACTTGGCAAAGAACTCTCTATTAAAACTCTCGACAAAAACATATTCACGAAGATCAGAGCATGTGCCACCTCCAACGAAGTATGGGAGAAGATCATTCAACTCAATGAGGGCAACAAACAAACCAGAGAGAACAAAATCATGGGTTGCTACACAGAAGTTCGATAACATCAAAATGCGTCCTGGAGAAACGATGAACGAATTTGACGAACGCTTCACCAGCATTGTCAATGAACTTTCTATTTGGGAAAGGTTTATGGAAATAAATAAATCATAGTCAAGGCGTTGAAGGCTCTTCCAAGTGCCTGGGATGTTAAGACAACGGTGATGAGGGAGTCTAGAAACCTTCACAAGATGCAGTTGCACGACATGTTTGATGATCTGAAAGCCCATGAGTTTGAGATGAACTCAATGAATGAAGATGAGATCTCATCCTCGAACGTAATTAAGGCATTGGTGTCCTTTGTGGAGCCAGTAGTCAATGCACCCATCAAGTAAGATGAGTAGTTTAGAGAAGATGCGATGGCATTACTTGTCAAGAAGTTTGGCAAATTCATGAGGAATAATCAATCTAACTCATCTTTCAACAACAACAACAACTCTAAAAGGATCGGCTTTATCGATAGAGACGGGGGTTTGGCTATTGATGAAGGCTTATGAAAAACGGTTTGAAAGAAATCTTGTTAGGGATTTAATTTGTTTTCTATTCTACGCAAACCCTTTCAAACACTTGAAACAGAATCAAGGCGGAATTGTTTACTTGGGTTTGAAGCTCAAGATGAAGAATGAAAATATGACAGAAATGAAAGAACACAACAGTTTGTTTATGGATGTTCGGAGAAACTCTACTACATCACTCCTTCTTCCAACCACCGAAAGGATTCACTATGATATGATTCGAATCAAATACAATTTGCACACACTTAGCTCACTATTGAACAGAACACACCCTGTTCAATTTACAAGATGGAGAATATCACTCAGCTAACGGTGTTTTTGATTCTAGCTCTCTCTTGATTCACACATAGTACAATCAGGAAAGCAGCTTCACAATATGAATATTCAAAGGCTTGATTTCTCTCTCTGAAATATCAACAAGCAAGATGATCGAAAGATTGTAGATTAGCTTTCAGTAAAAATCCGGTTTTTGTCCGTTGTCCTTGAGATTTGATAAATACTTGGCAGAGACTAACGGTCAAATCTTTTAGAATGATACGTGGCACTCTTCCATTGGAAAGCCTCCATTGTACAGAGCAGATTCTGAGCACAAGGATCGTGGTCGTACACCAATTGGTAGTGCTCCGAATATTCCATCAGAGATGTACCTGCAAATAAAGTAATATGAGGAAATTTATCTTACGTGGAATTCGTTGGTTGGTTGCATATAGCTATCATACTAATCTTCACTAGAACATGGAGCAGGAGTAGAGTATAGCTATCACACATGGGTAGGCGGGTACTAGCTTCAAGCATACTGCTTAAGCTTAGCATTAGACGTATTTCAGTTAGACGACTTCGTCTAATGAAGTCAAACATCCCCGTCTAAGAGCAGAATCCATTAGACCTCCTAGTCTAATGGGATTAGACATACGTCTAATTACAATCACTTCAGACTAATCTGAAGGAGTTAGACTTACGTCTAACTTTCACCAATTAGACTATACGTCTAATTGTTACAAACCATTAGATTGCACGTCTAACTCCACTGAGTTAGACTGCACGTCTAATTCCGGTTCTACCTCAGACTTGTCTGAAGGAGTTAGACTTACGTCTAACTCTCAAGTTCTATTAGAATTCACGTCTAACTCCACGAGTTAGACTACACGTCTAATTACGGTTCTACCTCAGACTTGTCTGAAAGAGTTAGACTTACGTCTAACTTTCACAATCCAATAGACTGCACGTCTAACTCCGCTGAGTTAGACTGCACGTCTAATTCCGAGAATATATTAGACTGCACGTCTAACTCCACGAGTTAGACTGCACGTCTAATTCCGTATACATTAGACTGCACGTCTAACTCCATTGAGTTAGATTGCACGTCTAATTCCGTATACATTAGACTGCACGTCTAACTCCATGAGTTAAACTGCACGTTTACTTCCGTATACATTAGATTGCACGTCTAACTCCACTGAGTTAGACTACACGTCTAATTCTGCATCTATTAAATTATACGTCTAACTCCACTGAGTTAGACTACACGTCTAATTTCGCATCTATTAGATTACACGTCTAACTCCACTAAGTTAGATTGCACGTCTAATTACGAAGTCTATTAGACTGCACGTCTAACTCCACAAGTTAGACTGCACGTCTAATTCTTCTAGTTAGACTGCACGTCTAAATTTTCTAGTTAGACTGCACGTCTAACTCCGTACATCTAATGCCAAATCGGTCTAATGAGCCTCATTAGAGCCAAGTCTCATGAAATATGATTTTGATACATCTGCATCAAAGCGCATAAATCATTTCATCATCAAAATCCTAATAGTTAAATTATTTCAACACTTAGTCAAAATAATTTGACCCAACAAACTCTAATGATTATAAGGCTAACATTTGTTGTTAAAACTATGATAATTTAGGTCACTACATGTCGGAATGTCGAAACCCAAAGAAAGATGATAAGAATCTAACTGATCAGAAGAACAAGAAGGATCAGAAAGCGATGTTGGCAAAGGAAAGAAAAAGAAAGTGGGCCCTAAGTGATTCGGACTCAAGTGATAGTGATGATGAAGAAGTCAAATGCTTCATGGCCAATGATGAAGAGGTATTTGACTTTGCCTCTAAAGAGTTCACTCGAGACGACTTAATTATTGCACTCAATGACATGGTCATTGAGTACAAGAAACTGTATGTTCTCGTTTCAACTCAATCAGATAACACAACTGGTAAAACAAATGAACTATTCTCATAGAATGAGAAGTTCAAGGAGACAGTTCAACTATTGACCAAAGAAAACGAGAGAATCAACTATGTGATTGTTGCATGGACTAAGTCTGGGGTGCGGTCAATCAGATGACGAGTCATTAGAGGACGGCCAACTGCAAATTTGGACTAGGCTATGATAACAGCAACCCAGACAAGTCCTGTAAGAAGTTGAAACCCAAGAAAGGCAAACTTTCTTTCATAAGTTTTGTCAAGGGTGCCTCAACTGACACTCAAGAAAGTCACAATGCAGATGAGTCGGTAACTAAAAAGCAACTAAAATATGTGGAGCCAACTGACAAGTCACGTTGGCTTAATCTTGAGAGAAGGAAAGCCAGTCGGTCATCTGGACATGAACATGACAAGTGGTCAAGGAGGTATCATCAAAATGCATCCTCAAAATATTATGACTCATCTAAAGGCAGACAGAGAGATGTTAAGCCTAATACATGTAGAGTTATTAAGACTAATACTGGGAGATCCATCAAAATAATACAAGTATGAATCCCCAAAGGATTGATCAACCAAGAACCCAATTAAATGTGGGTACCAAAGGTATAAATAGTTTTATTTGCAAGTTAAACAGGTCAGCTCCTTGGAGGATTCAGAATGGTACTTGGACAGTGGATGCTCAAGGCATATGACCGGAAATAGAAAGCTTCTAACCAACATTGTGAAGGAATCTGGATCAAGAATCACATTCGGTGATAACTCCAAGTGTAAGACTGTGGGCAATGGTAAGATTATCCATGGTAACCTCACCATAAACAACGTGCTACTTGTTGAAAATTTGTGCTATAACCTGCTTAGTATAAGTCAAATGTGTGATATAGGATATATTGTTGAATTTCATAAGCAAGCATGCTTAGTCAAGGATCAATAGGGAAGTACTCTGTTGATAGGGCATAGGACAGGTAATGTTTATAAAGTCAAATGGAAATACAAATCATATAATCCTATTTGCATGATATCTAAGAACGATCAACTATTTATGCTTTGCTGACGATTCTGTGAGGTAGAGGAGGTAGAGGAGGTAACACATCTTTCACCTATTCTGTGAGGTAGAGGAGGTAACACATTTATGCTTTGCTGACGATTTGTTAATTCTAGCGCACGCAGACGTTGATTCCATTAAAACTATTAGGGTTGCACTAACGTTCTTTTCTGAGGTAACAGGTTTAACTATTAATGAAAGCAAAAGTGTGGCATTTTATGGAGGCGTGAAGGACGAAACAAAGCAGGACATCTTCAACATCATGGGCATCAAAGAAGGCAGCTTTCCCATAAGGTACTTAGGAATTCCGTTAACTGCAAAGCAGATCGAGATCTCACACTGCAAGCCGCTGATTGAAAAGGTAAAAAACACGATATCTGGCTGGGCAGCGAAAAAACTTTCTTATGCAGGGAGGATCGAACTTATCAAAACCGTGGTTATGGGCATAGTTGGCTATTGGGCGCAAAAAATGGTCATTCCGAAGAAGGTAATGAAGGAACTCAACACGCTGATGAGAAACTTTATCTGGGGTAGTAGTGGAAGAGGAGAAAAAAAGTCAAATGGACCGCTCTCTACAAACCGAAGGACGAGGGAGGCATCGACTTGAAGAACTGTATCGAGTGGAACAAGGCTCTAACCTTCAAGTATCTGTGGGCTTTGGAGCTCAATCAGGAGTCAGTATGGATCAAATGGGTGCATACGAGGTTTATGAAACACGAAACCAACATCTGGACCTGCAAAATTCACGAAGGTACGAGCTGGTCTCTAAAAAAGATTCTTAAACTAAGAAGCGATATTGCAGATCTTTATGACATCCGACTAGGGGACGGGAAAGGCACTCTATTCTGGCACGACCCTTGGTTTGAAAACCAGCCTATCATCGACAAGGAGGAGTTTCAAAATACTCGTATCAGAAGGGACTGCGAAAAAACGAAAATCAGAGACATCAAAGACGGGAATTGGAACTTTCTCTTGAGAAGAATTCCAGAAGGAAAGAGGATACTTGATCATATAAGTAACATACAACTACACGACAGACCAGATATTCATGAATGGAAAGCTGAGGACAATGAGAAGTTGGTATTGAAGAAAATATGGGGGTAATCTGGGAAAAAGCGCAGAAAGTAGAATGGGCTCCTCTTGTATGGTCAACGAAGATTATCCCTCGACACCAGTTCATCCTATGGCTCGCCTTCTGATAAAGACTCAGTACTCGTGATCGTATTAGTAAGTATATGAGCATCACGGACGTGAGCTGTCTTCTATGCATAGGAAATGAAGAAACCATAGATCACCTATTCGGGAGCTGTTGTATTGCTTCGGAGCTTTGGGAAAGATTCTATAAAAGCCTGGAGTTGATCAGTTTCCCGAGCGAATGGAATGAAATTAAAGAAGCAGTACTACTCAAAGCCAATGGAAATAGATTTGCAACAAGCGTGTTCAACTGCGGTTTTGGAGTAGTGGTGTATAACATTTGGCAAGAACGGAATACAAGGGTATATGACAGAACCCGCAGAAGCATTGACGAGTTATGGAAAGATATTGTATCGAATTGCAGTGCCCTCGCGGGAACGTGGAGAAGAATTCTAAGCACGGAGAAGAATTGGAATATCTACAGGAACTGAAATTTACCGTTTTTTAAACTCACTAGAATTAAAAGCATTGTAAACAGATAATTCATTTACGTTTTTAGATTTTTAGCTTTTATTCAGAATGTTACGACTTCAAAATCATTCTAGGCCTGTCTAAAATGATCTTTTAAACTCGTGGTTTTTTTCCCATTTTTGGGAATTTTTAATGAAATGACGCTAAGTCGTTTTTCCCAAAAAAAAAAGAACGATCAACTAGCTTTGACATAAGAGACTTAATCATCTAAACTTTAAAACTATTAACTCTATATGTTCTAAAGAGCTAGTTAAAGGCATTCCTAAATAGAAGTTTTCTAAAGATAAAGTTTGTTATGCTTACCATATGGGATAACAGATCAAGTCAAATTTTAAAAGTAAAGGTAACATTCAGTCTGAATGATGCTTAGAACTTTTGCATATGGATCTTTTCGCTCCATTTAAGGTAACCAATTTAGGAGGTATGAGATATACCCTCGTAATTATTGATGACTACTTTAGGTTTACTTGAGTTATTTTCTTAACTTCTAAAGATCAAGCTACTCCTAATTTGATTAAAATGCTTAAAAGAGTGCAAAATGAAAAATCGATAAGCATTAATAAAATTAAAAATGATAGGGGTACTAAGTTCACTAACAAGACTCTATCTTCTTACCTTGAGGAATATGGTATTAGACACGAGTTGTCTAGTACTAGAACTCCACAGCAAAATGGCTTGGCTAAAAGGAGAAACTAAACCCTTAAGGAAGTGGCTAGATCAATGATAGCTGACTCTAGAGTGGCTCAAAAGTTTTGGGAAGAGGCTATCAATACCGTATGTCATACTCAAAATCGGTCAATGAATAATAAAAGATTTAACAAGACACCTTATGAGATTTACCATGGCAAAGCTCCTAATGTCAAATATTTTAGGATCTTTGGTTATAAGTGTTACATTCATAACAATGACAAGAATTAACTAACCGCTTTTGACACAAAATCTTATATTGGTATTATGTTATGATATTTTTTAGTTAGTAAATCTTATAGAGTTTATAATAAGCAAACTCTAACTATTGAAGAATCATCCCATATTGTATTTGATGAGTTTGTCGAAAGTAACACTTCTATATCCATTAATTTGTCTAACATAATGTAGGATGTGAAACTCCAGTCTGATAGCAAAGATAAAGTCCAAGTCAACCGAAACATTACTTCTGACTAGATGGATGAAAATGTTGAAACTCAACAAGATTAGACTGCACCTCAATAGACGAATAATAGTCTAGATAACTCTGAGAAAATCGGTCGGTTAAATCATGATCAACCAACCGGTTGGTTAAATCTCGATCAAATAATCGGTCGGTCATAAAATGTTTCGGGACCAAACTTCAAATAGAATAGAAATCATCCTCCTAAGCTAATAATAGGTAACCCCTTTACGCCTTTTAGGACCAGACATCAATCGTTAGATGAGTATGCGAACCTTTCTTTCATCTCATTGATTGAGCCTAAGAAGGTTGACAAAGAATTGCTTAATTCATATTGGATTCTTGCAATGCAAGAGGAGCTAAACCAATTAGAAATAAACAAATTATGACATTTAGTTCTAAGACTAGCTAATCAATCTGTCATTAGAACCAAATGAGTCTTTCGCAACAAACTTAATGAAGAAGGTTTGGTTACGAGAAACAATGATAGATTAGTGACCCAAGGCTACAAACAGGAGTAAGTCATTGACTTCGAGGAGTCATTTCTCTTGTTTCCATACTTGAGGCCATTCGATTTTTTTTGGCATTTGCTGCTTTTAAAAACTTCAAGGTTTTTCAAATGGACGTTAAGAGTACATTTCTTAACGGAATAATGAATGAGAAGATCTACGTTGAGCAGCCTCCCTGTTTTAAAAATCATGTCTTGATGAGCCACATTTTTTGACTAGATAAAGCATTGTATGGTCTTAAACAGGCTCCTAGAGCCTGGTATGATACTCTTACTAAATTCCTATTTGATCATGATTTTACCATAAGTTCTATTGATAAGACATTGTTTAAATTTGTCAAAGATCCTCATATTTTATTTGTTCAAATATATGTTGATGACATTATTTTTGGGTCAACTAACCCTAAGCTATGTGAGAAGTTTTCTAATATGATGACAGATAAATTCGTGATGAGTATGATGGGGGAGTTAAGCTTCTTCCTAGGCCTTCAAGTTCATCAACTTGAAGGAGGCACCTTCATCAACCAGGCGAAGTATACAAAGGAGCTATTGAAGAAGTTTGGCATGGAAAGTTACTATGCTACCTCAACACCAATGAGTTCATCAATCAAACTTGATAAGGATGAAGATGGTCAAAGCGTTTCCATCACTGTCTATCGTGGGATCATTGGCTCTCTACTCTATCTAACAGCAAGTAGGCCAGATATTCTATTCGTTGTTAGTGTTTGTGGGAGATTTCAGGCTAATCCTAAACAATCTCATTATGTAACTGCTAAAAGACTTTTAAAATATCTTAAGCACACTCAAAATGTGGGACTGTGGTATCTAAAAGATTCTAGTTTCAATTTGATTAGCTACTTTGATGTAGACTATGAAGGTTGTAAGGTGGACAGGAAGAGCACTAGTGGAACATGTCAATTCCTTGGCGATCGACTTATTTCCTAGTACAACAAGAAACAGACTTCCATAGCAACATCAACGGCTGAAGAAAAGTATCTTTCCGCTGGAAGTTGTTGTGCTCAGCTACTGCGGATTCAACAACAACTGAAAGATTTGGTATCCAGGCTGAGGAATCCCTAATCTTCTGTGTCAACACCAGCGCCATAGCCATAACCTACAATCTGGTGTTGTACTCGAGGACCAATCACATAGATATTAGACACCACTTCATCCGAGATTATGTGGCGCAGAAGCATTTCTGGCTGGATTATGTCTCAACTGATCAACAAGTGGCTGATATTTTCACCAAGACACTCAAAGAGACTAAGTTTTCTTACTTTAGAAACATTTTGGGTCTTCTAGACCTTAACTAAATTTTCTAAAAACCACAGCATGCATTTTGGGAGAAGCCTTCGCTTCTCAAAATGTCTTTACTGTATTTGTTTTCATAAAAATATCATGCATGCATTTAGGGAGAAGTCTTCGCTTCTCAAAATGTTTTATTACATGATTTCATAAAATATTTGTTTACATAAATTTAGAGGGAAAATGAATTGGTAAATCAATTAGACATATAAAACTGGACGGTTTTCTCCTTTTGAAACCGACCAGATCATTCGACCGAAATAGTTGTAGATCAAACGGAACAGCTTAAGCAACTTAGAACTTAAGTCGGCCGGTTATTCACAATTTGAAGAAATACCGCTCGGTTAAGTTTTCGCTTTAAGCGGAAGCAGTTTTTCCTTAAATTAAATAACCGATCCCTTAAATACAGGATATGTAGACACCTATTTTGGCTATTTACATAAAAGTTTTAGTAGTCTCATATTCGGATCAAAATGGGAGAATTGTCTTATTTTGTCATTATCTGTTTATGAAAATTCCCTCTCAAAATTAAATAGTCATATCTCAAATAACTTGAAGATACGTGTCTATCAATGATCAAAAGTATGACTAACATAAGTAACGACTACTTTTCTTTGTCCAATGGACTTTAGGATGGACTTTAAATGACTAACCCCTATTTGATGATATCTTTATTAAGAGTAACTTACACATCTGAAGCGTTCCAAAATCCTTTAAAGTGATTCTAAGTTCTATCTTATATCGATCTAGAACTCCCGTTCACAAACAAAAGTCATCTTCCTCTCTCGAAATCAAGAAATGACCTTCTTCGCTCGTAACACTCTGCTCATCAATTTCGAATCTGTCTCTTCTGTTTTGGAAGAACATATGGTCTCAATGTTCGAATCCCTCGAGGCTTTTGGCTTGAAGAATTTCCTCAAGGAATTTCCTATCAGTTTTGAAGAATGTGTCTTTAAGTTCTTTGAGTGTGCAAGGATAACAGATGATAGGGTTATCTAGGAAATAGTAAGAGGGAAAGAAATCACCCTCTCTGAAAAACTTTTGCTCACTTCTTTGAACTTACAACGGAGGGGTTTTCTGACTTCCCACCTCTCCAAGCGACATTCTTTACAAAATGAAGCATCTATTCTCAAATACCGAGTTCCTTGTCGAAACTCATGGGATCAAGTATTCCCTGAAACCTGAGTTCTCGCTTCTCAACGATATTATTTTTAAATCTCTTTTGGCTAAAGAATCCACAAATGTTTATTCCAAAAAAGTCTTTTGAGATGATGGTGGCTATTACCAGACGTATACCCATTAACTGGTCAAAATTTATTTTCGATAACTTAGTAAAAATGATTTCCTCCCAAAGAATGTTAATTAGATATGTTGCTCAACTTTCCGACTTCCTTTTTCATCTCATAGTTTAAGTTGGACCCGTAGATTGCATCAAGTATTCCTTTGTTTTGACCGATGACCAAGTCGATGAGTATATCGCTAAATTAGAAAGAGAATAGATCAAGAAAAGGCTCCTAGGATCTCAATGGAATTAGGAATTTTCAATATTTCTGATGTTGTTAAAGTGGGGAGGGATTAATGAAATCTTATTTTGTATCTGCATTTGTGAACCGCTTTAAATTTTATTGAAGTTATATTCTGATAAGTGGTTTTTCTTTATTAAATAAATTATAACAGTTATTTCTATTTAAATAATTGTTATAGAATATTCATGGTTAATATTATAAATCATAATGAGCTTTTCTTGGGAATAGATTTTGCTTTTCAAAAATGGCGCCTTTTTAACTTTCAATTAAATTGCTTGGGAAACACGCGCTATTAAAGTGATGGTTTATAACTCATTAATAGTGGTTTGTAACACGCTTGTTATGTCATTTTAAAAACATAGTGCATGCCAAAATTTTGATTCACGTCCTCATTAAGATTTTCCTGAAACCCTACACTTTTATTCTCTCTGCCTTCTCTCTAAAACTTCTTCATCTTCTTCATTTTTGCTAGACTATCGACATGCCTAAAGATAATGCATTCTCTAACAATGATATGCAGGTGGACTTCGAATCCATCTACGAATATGGATTTCGGAGATGGAGAAGGTTTTTCGATCGATTAAGGCCACCAACCTTAGGAAGTTTCTGGGTGATTCGTTTATCTGTTACGATAAATATGTATGGGCCTTCTTAGATTAGACGAAGACTGTCGAAGAATCTATATCAGCAAAAGTGAGGGGAATCGACATTATTCTCTCTAAAGCTTCCATCGCTGAGATTTTGCAGCTTCCGACGAAGGGTTTGGACTTTTATAAGGCCATTCCCGATAAGATATTATTCGAAATACAACTTTTCTTCTCCGATATCGGTGCTCCCATCAGGTGCAGTAGGAAGAAGAAGGAACTGAAGTGCGAGTATCGCATCATTTGCGATATCGCCGCTAAAGCACTCCAAAGGTGAGCAAGGGCTTTTGATTCGATAACCCAATTGAAGTTCAAAATGATGGATGCAATAATAAGGGGTGAAGAATTTAACTAGGGATCGATTTTATTCAACCTTCTCTGCGAAATGGTGTCTCCCCACACAAAAAGGAGTTTGAGCTTTTCAGTCCAGATCGGATGGATCTTGGAGCATTTGAACGTGCTCACCGATCCAGGTAAAACCCTTAATCCAAATAAAGTTGTATCCTCGAAAACGATTGTAATATATATTACCAAAACCAAGAACGGCAAAGAGTCTAACTCCAAAGCCTCCGGTCAGCAATCCAGTGGTGGTAAAATAGTCGGCACGAAATCGGCATGTGGAAGATCAATGCGCGGCTCTAAACGCATAAATACTTCTACCTGGGCAACATCTACAAAAAGACTCAAATCTTTTGGGGTTGAGTCTACTGCTAGTTCCAATAGATTGCCAAAGTCGGACCTAGAGAACCTAGTGAAATCAACTAAATCCCGAAAAAGAAGTCAGTTTGAGGTAAATATTCTTATTCCTCTGTGTTTTGATGCCTCATCTTTAAATGTTTCAGTTCAATAGAAAAGCTCAACGCTTCATATCACTCTAATTGAGCCTACGATTTTAAAGGTTCAATCGGTAGTTGCTGATATTACAACCAATGTGGTCGACCATGTTGTTACCGATGGGTCGGATGCTCTTATAACTGATCGGTTTGACGTTTCTCAAACCGACCGGCCAGATGATGGTCTTCAAACTGTTCCTCAAACCAATCGGTCAGTTATTCTCCAAACGGATCAGTTAGATATTCCTCAAACCAACCGATTAGATGTCGTTCAAACCAATCGGTCTGATGCTTTGTAAACTGGCCAGCCAGAAGTAGTTGAAACTGGTCAACCTGATATTGTTCCAGTTATTTAGTAGGAGGTTCCAACTCCGGTTGTGGTCTCCTCAACGGGTAAAAATGTTGATAAGGTGGCTGATGTAGCCGCTAATAAAGAATTTAACCATATTATGTCCTATCTACAAGGGATTCTGCACTCTTTGGCTGCTCTCAATAAAGATGTGGAAGATGTCACAAATGAAGTTCTAGTAAAAACAATTACAAAGGGATTCTCTTCATTTACTCAAATGAGAACAATAAGGGGAATTGAGTTCAGAGAACCTATTCTAGATCCTAAACCCGTTGAAGTTATAGGGGCCAGAAAAAGTATTGCTGATCTACCTTCTAATTCGCCTTTGATGTTACTCCAGAAGCTCAAACATCTATCAACTTGATACTCAAAGAGGCTGAAGCTGCTGCCAAGCTGAAAATTGATCTCTTCAACATTTGGGTAAGCATCATATTAGGCACAAGCTTTAGAGAAGTGCTCTTAGACGTTGCAGAGGATGAGAAGTGGTCTGAATTGCTTAGTTTAGAAAATGTGATCTTTTCCCTAACTAAAACTAAATCTGTTACTGAAGCCCTCAGAAGAAGTGAATTTGTGGAATCATTTGCAAGAGGTCGCGCTATTTTCCCTTACTATAAAGACTATAGAAAGAATTATGATATATTTGTTGATACTGCAAGAACGGATGTAGATGTCATTAATCATTTAAGCGGGCTATTGGAGGAGTACGTTTCTACTACTCTTAGATATGTGGATGGTGGTGAATCCTCCAACTTAGAAGAATCTTGAATTTCCTCTTCTCGAACCGATCTGAATTATTATGACAAGGACGAGCCTATGGACTTCGTTGAAAATATGCTTACTCCTCAATGCAGGACTCTATTTATCTATAGAACTGAGAAAATGTTCGATGGAGAAACAGAAACATCGAAGAAATATCTGGTCGAGCAGGAGAGGACTTCTGCAGATGAACGACGTCATAAATTGTTCCATATTTATGAGTTAAGGGGGTCATGCGCTAAAGAGCGGTATCTTATTCCAAGGCAAGATTGGGTGCGTATTGGAAAAGCTTTGGAGATAACATCTGCTGACAGGGTATCAACGAGTGTTTCCTCCTCTGAATCTGAGGAAAGCAAGAAAGAGGATGAGCAAGATGAAGCTTGTTCGAAACCATTGTCTGTAGTTGACAAGGGTCTCTCCTCCTCTCATCAAATTGAAAACTCTCAACCGACCGGGAGTGAACCTTCTCTTCCAGAGTAGGCGGCTATCGAAAAGGAGGCTGAAGTCCATAAATCCAAGCAGCCGACCCCTACTCATTCTACTTCGGGTAAGTCCACTAAATCTAAAAAAGTCTCGGACTGTATTCGTAAAATTAGAGATGAGATTCTTGATGAACCGGCCAGTCAACAAAATGCTCAAACAGAACTGGAGATGTCTATTCAGCTTAGTTCCCATCCTGATATACCTCTCTGATATGTTCCTGTTGGCTCCCATATTTCCTCTCATTCTAATTCTGAGGAGGAGACACCAAAACCGGTGGATGTCCGACAAATTGTCATTGAGGCTATGGCTCCGTGGTAAGAATTTTTTCGATCCTTCAGTTCACGATTAGACCGAATGGAGGACTTGCAAGTGTCCTCCTCAAATGCGCATAATCAAGAGCTATATAGGATGCGATAACAGCTTAACAAGGTGGAACCTTTATTCAACAAAACTTTAGATCTCCATAGAGAAATCAAGTCTTCAATTGATGTCCTTGCGTCCCAAGTAATGGAGATAGATAGGTCCTTCAATGCTGTTGATGCAGAAAAACTAAAAGAAGCAGAGGCGGCTTCTCAAAAATTTCAGGATGAAGAAAATGCATCTGTTGAGGATGTTAAACAAACTACTGAAGCTGATGAATAGGCAATATGACCTTATCACGGATGGTGAACCAACGAGAAAATCCTATCCCTCGTAGCTCTCGCTCCAAACGAAGCAAAACTCAATATTCATCCAGATATCCTACTTCTCCTTAAAAAAATTTCCCCGAGGCGGCGGCTCTCGAGCTCCAAGAGAAAGGGATCGTAGACGTGACACTAGTGATCGAACCACTAGCAACTTTGTCACCAAACTGATGAAGGACATCGAAAATAGAACTTCAAAGGAGGAACACTAAAACTTCTTTAATTATTGTCTTTCCTTATTACTTAATTGAGAATTCATTGAACTGATTTTGGTAAACCTTGTTTTCTTTTACTAATTGCATTTCTTGTCTTGGTTATCAAACAATAAAAAATTGAATGATGCATGCTTAAAATTTAGTTAACTGTTGGTTTTGATTATTTTATGATAAAAAAATCAAAAAGGGAGAAATTGCTAGATATACATCATTGACTTTGATAATTTATTTTAAACAATTAAAGAGAGAGAAATTGTTAGATTAAAGTAGCTATAATTAACTTAGGATAATTAGTCAACGATTATAAAATTACCAGGTTTTGATAATTTTGTTTAAATAATCAAAAAGGAATAAATTGTTAAATCAAAGTATTAATTATAAATGTATAAATAAAAACGGAGTTGTGTTAACTTTGTGCAGATTGAAGAAAACCGAAAGAAAAGTTGTCTGGTAGTTGATCAAATTTGGCATTTGATTAAACTTCGGTTTCTGCAAAGAGGCGCTTCCGGTTTATATCTCCAATTCGGTATTTCTCCAAACCGGTATTATAAAAAGTTCGGTATTATATGAATATGTGCGTCCGGTTTTATATGAGATCGGTTTTATAAAGGAACACGTCCGGTTTTATATGAGATCGGCTTTATATAGATGTGCTTTCGGTTTTTATATAACTTCGGTATTTTATCAAGACGCGTTCGGTAGTTTAGCCAAATCGGTTTTTGGATAAATGCCTCCGGTTTTATATTCAGTTTAGTTTTATATAAAGGTGCGTACGATAGTTTGTGAGCTTTCGTTTTTTATATCAAATCGGTATTTTACATAAACGTTCGGTAGTTTATCCAGATCAGTTTCTGGATAAGCGCTTTCGGTTTTATCTCACCCTCTACTCTATTTTTAAGCCTTCTAGTATTTTACCAGTTCGGTATTAGATTAGGATGCTTCCGGTATTTTACCATTTCGATAATATACAAGCGCTCCTGGTTCTTGATCAAATTTAGTATATGAGGGCAGTCTGACACAGAAGCACATTCAGGCCTAAAAGAATGTCACGTACCAAAACAGTTCAAATCCTCTAAGTTGTACGTTCCTCGTACACCACATCCCATTAATGAGTATTTGGCTTACTATCATCCAGTACAGACAAGATCAAAAGAGGATCTTCTTTTATGTACTATTCTGGAACTCAGTCAATCAAATTAGGACATGTGTCCTCTGAAGCAAATATGTCCGTTGCAATTTGTCTATTTAAGAAGAAGATAAAGGACAATTTGCTTCACCGCTTTTGAAATCGCCTAAAAACTGCTTTTCGTACTTTGATACAACCGTTCATAATGTTTTACACAAGTTCAATACCGGTTTTATCATCACTCTCCCAAGCTCTCAAAGTCCTAAAAGCTTTCAAGTTTGCTAGAGTGTTAAAGTTGTATTACATACTATTAATTCTGTATGAGTTTTCAGTGTTGTAAGTTGACAGAATCTGTTTCTTATCAACAGAGTGTTTGTGTGCTAGGAGTTCAGAAACAGGCAGTGTCTAAGTCCTAGTTGTCCGACTGGGTTTGTACAAGTGTTGTATTCAAACCAAATCTTCTAGTGAATATCTTTCTCAAGGTTGAGAAGAAGGAGTGACGTAGGAGCTTTTACTCCGAACATCCATAAAATCTCGTCTTTTGTGTTCCTTTTCTTTCAATCTCATTCACCTGCTGCTTCAAGTCTAAACAAACAGTTTTGCACTTGAACTACGTTCAAGAGTTTGTGACGACTTGTGAAGAATAGAAACGGATATTTACTTCTAACAGAGTTAATATCAAATAAAGTGTGTAAGTGTTCAACATAGTGAGACCCTCGTCTCTATTGTTTACCCCGATCCAAATCAGTTTTAATTATTTTGATTTTATTTATTCAAAATAATAATTTTAAATTTATATATTAGGTATTTAAAATTTTGTATTTTTAGTGTAAATTTCATTTGGATTAAATTTCAACATTAATTCATATTTGAATTTAGTGCGAATTTCATTTAAATTAAATTTGTCTAAATTCTCATTACTATTACATTTAAATTAAATTTGTCTAAATTCTCATGTCTAAATTATTTAATTAGTTTAATTTCAACTGTGGTGGCAGCAACGATGAAATTGTTATCACATTATGGCAAAACAGGTACTTGATTTTCTTCTTGGGTCTCCATTACAATTATGTAAAAAATTATTCTTTTTCAAATAAGAAATAAAAAAGATATATTAATGTAAATTAAATATAGACAAAATTTGAAAAACAAAACCTAGTTGTTGTGTCCACATTTCTTCTTCATGCAGTTTACAACTCGAGGATGAATACTATAGTCAACCATCAATACCATAAAAAAAATCAAATACAAATGAATAATTTTCTTTTTACGGTACTATAACTCAAACAAAAAGTATAAAACTTTCATATAAACAGATCAATCATATAAGAATAAACATCTAATACAAAAGGATAAGAAGAAGAATCACAAAATCCGCACATGTAATATTATACTTAGAGTTCTAACAATATATTACCAATGATGAATATTGCAATAATCAAAATAAAAGGGCATAAAAAGATAGAAAAAAACTTTAAGTAGATTCATTTTCGCATATAGTGAATGATGACAACTCGAGAATGAATACTCAAACCAAAAGAGTATAAAACTGTCATATAAGCATTTCTCAAATGTTTACCCGTGATGAACAACCGTGCAACCCTAAGTCACCTATTTAAATTTTGATATTCATAGCATACTTTAGCATAATAAGATTCAGTCAATCCCAATAAATATTTAAATTTTATTTTCTTACATTTTCGTTAACTTGAGTTTGCCTTTTCTCCATGAAGATTACCATCATAGTTACAAACACTCTCCAGATTCATCCTTCATCAGTACAAAAATAGATTTTCAGAATAGACCCGCAATTATATATATAAATAAAAAATGTTGATGCAACTATTTTACCTATTAGCAAGTTTGGATGATTGCGCCAGTTCAATATTTTCCGGTGAACCAAGGCCATCAGAAGTGAGCATAGCTAAAGATGTATGAGCACATGATGCAGCCACTCTTGGTCCCACAGTAGATGTCAGAAAGGTAACCTAAACATCCAGAATCGAGTTTTTATGGAGTGAGTACACATTCAAACCATTATGAATTTTAGAAAATAAAAAAAAAAATGAACCCACTGAAGACATGATAGGATTTTTTGAATTTGCAAACGGGTGACTAATATCAGTATCGGATTCGGGAACATATGGTCCTAAACATGCGAAAAAACACGAAATTTATGATGTATATTCTTTCTTTTGAAGATGAAGACAGAAACTGTTCAATGTCTCATTATATTTATGAAAATCATTTTTATTATCAATACAAAGTTATTCAATTCTACATCTGTAGAATGCTCACTTGAATATAGATCTGGTCTTCTAGGATCATCACCATTTGACATGTGAGAATTGTGTGGCACTTGTATATTTTCCAATTGACCTTCTTCCATAGGAAGACGGACAAATTGTGGAATGCATTGTGCTTTAGACTTGGAGCGACATGATCGTCTATCTCATTCCAGTTGTCATTGTAAACTTCAATCGCTTCAAGTAGTAACAATGTCTCCTGATCAGTCCAACTTTCACTATCCATGTCATGGAAACCTTTACTTGAATCAATCAAATTCCAACATTGAGTGACCAACTATAAACCTTCCATTGTTATAGCAATCAAAACAGACTAATACATCTACATGTAGAAAAACGCCCAAAATTAAATGAGTCGATATAACAAGGAGTGGATCCTGATCAGATGGTTATCCACCACGCATGTTGTTAGCATTGTAGTTGATGAGGCTCAATTAACAGATGAAACTTATGATGTATATTTTTGTGTTTGTATTTAAATTCTTTTCACAAAAAAATAAAATAATAAAAAGGTAACACATACAACTCTTTCAAGAGTACTAAATAACTCTATAAAACAAAGGACATTTGCAAATTAGTATACAGGTAGGTTAATGGATAAGTCAAGAAGATTATTTAAGTATCTATACTTTCATATTGGAGAAAAACTTTGAGAAATCAGACATACGGAAGATGAAAACAAAACTTGAAAGTGAATAACATCGAAGAAAACGAGCCAACAAAGGACTCTATGGGGATCGATCAGATACTCACATTTCTCATTTGTCTGCAAACAGGAACATATCTCCAGCATTTCAATTATTAAAGATAAGGGATAAGGGAAGGAATGTCCATATCATGCCTCATTGATACACCAAACATTTCACATTATCAGATTATGATAATAACCAAGAATTAGAATCACAATTTGACAAATTATTTGTGCGCATTAGGATATCTGTAACCGCTCAATTCAACCTAAATATCAACTATAGAAAGAGTAAATGAAAACCATCCATTTCAGTATATGAGTCTCGAGAATAGATAAATCCATATTAAAATAGTGATAGAAATATAACGGGGAAATTTTGATGGACGAAGGCTCTTGGCTCCCATGAAATCATTTTGACCCAATCGTCTTTCAATTCATTGTCCTCCTCATGGAATCTGCAATCAAACATAATAGTATATGCATTAGATTAGATTGAATCTAAAATCAATCAATCAAATCTTAATTTGATTTCCAGTCTATAACCTCTTCGCGGCTTGATGGACAATGGAGTTAAGATCGTGTATCTTACGTGAGCCGCGAGAGTTTGTAGGAATGAAGAGAATTCAAAAGGCTAGGAGAACGAGTACGATGAAGAAGGAGATGATGAGCCTAGAGAAAATGAGTATGGACGAAGACCACTTCTGAGATGAACCTCGGGAATGCTTCCCTATTATGTCCCAATTATTCAATATTATTTAAACACAAGATCATATGCACAAGGTGAGGTAATATAAGATAGAATGAAAAAAGTTGATTATAAATTAGTATGTGTAGGAATAGAACAACAGAAGAAGAGAGTTCATTAGAGTTTAAGGAATGTACCAAATATTTCTCTACCCCGATCTATGAGGAATGAACCTTATATATTCTTTATCACCACAAAATAAAAAATAACTGCAATTATAAAATAACTTCCCATCTCATCTACTATTTGTTTAGTGGGGTGAGTCATCACATTCCGACCCCCTTAAGAATGTCCTTTCCTTTAATGAATCATTACATTTCGAACCCTTTAATGACCTTCTAGTCCTCTTAGAACGATTCTTATGAACTGGAAATTGTTGACAAAAGGCAGGAAATTGAGAGTGAAAGAAAGGCCAATCCTTCCATGAAGCATCCTCAAATGGAGAATGACATCATTGCACGAGAACTTGAACAACTAGCTTCCCTTTTCATCGTAGAATCCGTCTTTGTAAAATTTTCTCTGGTTCCTATTGAATAACTCACTCATTTGATATTGTTCGAAAGGATGTTTGCACCTCTTGAAAAGGTCCCAAATTTGATCTTAAAATAAACACATGAAAAACTAGATGAACTTTACAATAATATGGAAACTTCAATTTATACCCTACCATACCGATCTTCTGCTCTACAATGAACAGACCAAAAAAAACTTGGCAGCAAGTTTTATATTCATTCTAGTTGTAACATTTGTTTGCCGATAGGGTTGTAATTTCAAGAATACCCAATCACCTTGAAAGGATCGGTGGCACCAATAGAGACAGGGATCTAACTATTGATGACAACTTCTGGAAAACGGTTTGATATAAATCTTGTTAGGGATTTATATCACTTTCTATTATTCACAAACCTTTGCAAACTCTTGAAGCGATTCAAGTACGGAAACGTTTACTTGGGTTTGAAGCTAAGAACAAATGAAAGATTGAAGGACAAAATGTAAAAGACATAGAGAGTTGTTTATGGATGTTCGGAGTAAAACTCTCTTACGTCACCCATTCTTTCAACCACCGGAAGGATTCACTATACTTTTCTTTGAATCAAATACAGTTTCAGTGCTAGCTAACAGTTGAACAGAACAAACTATGTTCAACTTATAGAAGGTTTAAGAATATAACTCAGCTAGACAAGGTTTTGATTATATCTCTCTCTTGATGTACAAACTTAGAAAGTAAACAAGTGAGCAATTCGAAAGATTGATTGTAAGTCTGGCAGCTCGTCCATTGTCCTTGAAGATCTTTAAATAGAGAACAGGTACCAACGGACGAATCTTCTGCATTGACACGTAGCAAGCATCCATTGTACAGCCTCCATAGTACACAAGTACATCTGACACTATGCACAAAGATCGTGACCGTATCAATCTAGTAGTGCGCCGAATATTCTTCTAGAATTATTCTGCAAGAAACAAGTAGTGGGAAGAATATTTTCTTATGTGGCATTCATTCATTGGATGAAACTGGTTGTCGTACTTATCTGCACGGATTAGTGAAGCAGAAGTAGCGTACAGCTAGTTGATCGTGGGTAGACGGATGCTAACTTCAAGCATCTTCTAAAGCGAGGCATTAGACATGCTCCATTAGACTGCCAATTCTAATGAAGTTAGACTCCCCCGTCTAATAGTAAGATCCATTAGACCACCAAGTCTAATGAAGTTAGACGACACGTCTAACTACGTGTCCCTTCAAACTAGTATGAAGGCATTAAACTCCATGCGTCTAACTTTCAACTGTTAGACTGCACGTCTAACTACGCGTCTGTTAGACTATACGTCTAACTACGCATCTGTTAGACTGCATGTCTAACTACGTATCTGTTAGATTGCACGTCTAACTATGTATCTATTCGACTACACGTCTAACCACGTATTTATTAGACTGCACGTCTAACCACGTGTCTGTTAGACTGCACGTCTAACTACGTGTCTGTTAGACTATACGTATAACTACGTGTCTGTTAGACTGCATGTCTAACTACGTGTCTATTGGACTACACGTCTAACCACGTATCTATTAGACTGTACGTCTAACTACGTGTCTGTTAGACTGCACGTCTAACTACGTATCTATTAGACTACACGTCTAACTATGTATCTGTTAGACTACACGTCTAACTACATGTCTGTTAGACTACACGTCTAACTACGTATCTGTTAGACTACACGTTTAACCATGTATCTATTAGACTGCACGTCTAACTACGTGTATGTTAGACTGCACGTCTAACTACGTGTCTGTTAGATTGCAAGTTTAACTACGTGTCTGTTAGACTGCACGTCTAATCACGTGTCTATTACACTGCACATCTAACTACGTATCTATTAGACTGTATGTCTAACTACGTATCTGTTTGATTGCACATCTAACTACGTATCTGTTAGACTACACGTCTAACTACGTGTCTATTAGACTACATGTCTAACTACGTGTCTATTAGACTGCATGTCTAACTACGTGTCTGTTAGACTGTACATCTAACCACGTATATGTTTGACTACACGTCTAACCACGTTTGTTAGATTGCAAGTCTAATTACCAACACGTCTAATGAACCTGATTCAAGCTAAGTCTAACTTATCATGTTTTGATGCAACTGCACAAAAACAATTATACGGCTTAGTTTCATTCTTATTTAAGTTTTACACAAGTTCATCATCAAAATACCGTTAGTCAAAATAATTTGACCCAACACACCTACTTAAAAACTTCTTTCTACTCTCTTTTGATCTGCCATTTGTTTCATTCTATTTCTAGCCATTTTCAAGTTATCCTTGAGAATACCATACATACTTGTTCTCTCAACTAAGAAATCATCTTCTGCACAAATATTGATGTGCGTCATTGGACCTAACGGAATTGGAACAGGAGGAAATCTATACACTGCCTGTAATGGAGTCATCTTGAGTGACGCGTGAAAAATGGTATTATGTCACTATTCAGCAAGAGGAAATCGCTGTTTCCACTTTTTAGGTCGATGCTCACTCATACAACGCAAATATGCCTCAAAACATTGATTAACTCTTTCAGTTTGATCATTTGTCTTTGGGTGATACACATTACTTAATAATGATTGAACATCCAGATTTTTTAGTAATTTGTTCCAAAACTTACTAAGAAATATGAGGTCTTTATACGAAACTATCGATTGGGGTAGCCCATAAAGATGATAAATACAGTCAACAAAGAGGCCTGCTATTTGTAGTGCTGAATAGGGATTGTGTAGAGCAATGAAATGACTATATTTTGAAAATCTATCAACAACGACCCGAATCGTAGAATATCATTCTGATGAAGGCAGTCCTTCCACAAAATTCATCGATATATGTGTCCACGGTCTCTCTACTACAGGTAATGGCTGAAGCAAACCTGGGTATGTTGTTCTTCGTAGATGAGGTCTGAAAATGTCGTTCATAAGAGCTTGTAATGTGGTCGGTGCGCTCGATAGTCCAAATGGCATAACATTGAATTCGTACAATCTCGAATGTCTTCTGAAAGCCTTTTTTATGAATATCTTCACTAAGAACTCTAATTTGGTGATATCCTGATCAAAGATCCAATTTTGAAAATATTGCAGCTCTATGTAGTTCGTCTAAGAGCTCGTCAACTACTAGAATATAATATTTGTCCTTGATCATTATTTCGTTTAACTTTTTATAATCAACACAAAATCTTCACGATCCGTCATTTTTTACTATAATTATCGGCGATGCGAATGAGCTTGTGATACCCTTGATAAAACCGGATTTTAGCATCTCTTTTTTTAAGCACTCAATCTCGTCTTTTTGAATAAATGGATATCTTTAAGGACATTGATTAGGTGGCATGGCTTCAAGGAGAAGGTTGATGGCATGGTCAATACTCCTTCCTGGTGGTAGCATTCTAGGAGTTTCTTCATTTAGTCAACTCCCAACACGATATCTCAACCTCCCAGTTTTATCATTCTCATACTCATTTTGAACTCAAAACCTTGAATAGTCAGCATCATTTTAGGACATATAAAGCAACTGTAAATATTTCCACCATCAACAATAGTTACCGATAATGGTATTGTTTCCATTAGGTCATAGCCCAACTGATTTATAGTTCTTTCGTCAATGAATGAATGAGAATTGTCGCTATCAGTTAATATATTCACAGATTTCTTCTTCACTTTTTTAAGTATTTATAGGGTAGTAGTGCTCAAACTACCACTTAGAGCATACATCAATATTTTCCCAATTGAGTTAACAACTTCCACTTCTGGTTCCTCATCTGGAATAGCTTGGGTCGCTAGCCATTCCTCCATTTCCACATCCACACCTTCAATTCGTAAAAAATAACTCTTTTTGCAGATATGATCATTGGTGTACTTTTCATCGCATCGAAAATAGAGTCCTTTTGCCCTCTTTGTCCGTATCTCTTGTGATAATGTCTTCTCTGGCATTTTTCTATTTAAATTTTTGTTCATATCGCTACTATTAGAGTTATACCTGATATTTCCATTATTCCATGGTGGGTTTGGCAGTTTTGGCACTACTCCTCTAGTCGTCACTAACGTTGATTTAGACCCAATTTTCTGATTTTTCGTCAATGGTTCTAGGTAAACATATTTTTCTTCAACAAACTTGATCGTATGTTCCATCGTACGTGGTTCTAGCAAAGAAAACGCCTCTTGCAGTTCTTCCCTCAATCCACCAATGAACCAATAAATATAATAGTCTTCGGTTTGTGGTGTTGATTTTGATACCGCAAATGCTCTTAACTCTCACCATTTGCAAACATATTCCTTTAATGTATTTGTTTGCTTAAGCTGGTGAAATTCCATTATGACGTCTTAATGTCCAGCGTCATGAAATTATGCTAGTATTGCATCTGTGAACTCCTCTCAATTTGGCGACATCGCATCTATTCTATAATTAATATTTGGTTCATAGATCATGTAGTAGGATGCAAACTTTACCTTATCTGCATCATTCATCTCAAAATTGCTTAAAAAATGATTAGTCTTACGGATCCATCCCCTAAGATTTGTTTTATTAAACTTAGTGAAATCAATATGTGGATCCTTACTGACATGCCTCCATTAGTGTTTGTTTGCTTTGATTTAGAGAAAGGAGTTACCAGTTTAGTTCCTGACAGTTTTGGCAGAATACCATTACCTTCTTTTAGTCTACGATTTGATGAAAACGCACCCATGACCCTTTAGGGAAACGATTACTGGAATTCTTCAAATATAGCATTGTCACGTATTTCATATTCATTTCTTCCAGTCTCTGATTTGAACTGATCAACGAATCATTTTGTAACTTCTCTAGTATTTCTATCCTTTCTTGCATCACTTGATCAGATTTCTCCATTCTTTCCGTTAACCGTTGAAGTAAGTCGTTTGTACTTTTAAATCTTGTTTCTAGAGCCATTTCTTTACTTTTGAGTATCGTCCGCTCTGATACCAGATGTTATGACCCAATTACCCATATTATTTAAACAAAAGATCATATGCATTAGGTGAGAGAATATAAGACAGGACGAGTAAAGTTGATTAGAAATTAATATTAATAGGAATTGAACAACAGAAGATCAGAGTACATTAGAGTTTAGGGAAAAGTACCAAGTATTTCTCTACCCTGATCTATGAGGAATGAACCTTATATATGCTTTAGCGCCACACAATAGAAATGACTGCGATTATAAAATAATTGTTCATCTCATTCACTATCTATTTAGTGGAGTGATCACATTCCCTTTCGCCATTTTTGTCTCCTCAAACCGTCTGAAGATAACAAAGATCTGAATTGCGATTAATGTTGTAAGATCTACCGGACACTGATTCCTAATTTTAAAAAATATATATAAGTTAAATTTAAATTATATTTAATGTTTAATTAATTTATTTTTAGTTTATATTATTTTTACTTTAATTAAATTTAAATAATAATTAAATAAAAAAACAGATGTTAATAAAAAAAATTAATAATGCTATAAAAAAAATAAAAATTGTGTTATATAAAATTAATAATAAAATTTTAAGTCAAATTTAATTTTTTTTAAAATAAAATAGTGAAATAAAATATTTATAAAAATTAAAGTAAAATATAAAAAATATTAAAATTAAGAATACTTACAAAAAGTTTGTATATAAAAAAAGAAAGTTAGATTGTATAGATATAAAGTTTGACAAAAAAAAAATATATAATTTTAATCCACATTGGCATTGGCATTGGCATTGGCATTGGCATTGGCATTGGCATTGGCATTGGCATTGGCATTGGCATTGGCATTGGCATTGGCATTGGCATTGGCATTGGCATTGGCATTGGCATTGACATTGACATTGACATTGGCATTGGCTGGAAGTATATTTGGTAGTAGCGGATTTATCCGAAACTAAAATTAGTAAGTATGATGTTAGGTTTTTTTATTATGATTATAACATTTTAAAATTTATTATATGTTTCAATATCTAAATTAAAATATTATTTAAATTTAATTTTATACGTAACTTCTTATTTAAATAAATATTTTTAATTTCTTATAAAATAAATCTTTAATATTAAAACGTTTATAATGTAATTTCACTTAATATTTCCAAGTAAATTGTTTTATTATTTTATTGAGAATTGTTTTTCATAGTTTATAATTTTTTATATTTATTTTTTATTATAGAGGTAAAAAAATCAAGAAAAACTTGGTCTACAGTTTATAAAAAGTATATACATTTTTGTCTACTTTTTATTTTTCTATTCATTTTTTCCCTAAATATATATATATTTTTTTTTCAATCATATGTTTCACACTAAATACAAATAAAATTATTCATTTTTATAATTCAACATATTGTCTTAATTTGAGTAAATTTATTATATTGTCTTTCTCATTTAATAACTAGATAAAATTAATTATTAAAATTATAAGAGTAAATTAAATAGTGTAATTGGATTGATATATGTAATAATTTATTCAAAAGATTGTGTCAATCTTTATTAAAATAATAATAATACTTTTTTATGGAAAAGAATATGTTAATTTTATATTGATTTAGACAACTATATAAATCAAACACTTAATTGCAACCAACATAAAAATTCATTAGAACTTTAATTTGATAGCTATGGAAAAGAAGGCCAGCCATTTTATACTATGTTTTCTCCTTCTTTCGTGTACATATAAGTGATTTCTTCTTTTGTTTTGTAATTTATATTTATAATATGAATATTTACAAATATTTATTGAATTATTATATATTTTAAATTATATCACTATTGATAATTAATTTCTTAATATATGACTTACTTTAGATACAACGATAAAAAAGAAAAAGAGTTTTTTTTGTTCAAGTGTAATTATGGATTTCAAATCAATATTGATATTGTAAATTTTGTAATCATAGATTTAATCTTAATTTATATCATTATTTTTTGCATATTTGATTTAACATTAAATTTGTGTCTTATTTTTATCCTTCTAGCCTGTAATTTATTCTACTAATAGTCGTATTTTCAATAGTTAAAGTGACCATTTTTTAAACAGAAGTGCATGATTCTACTTTACTTAATCTTTTTCACGTTTAAAAAATGTAGTCATATCACATAGTTTATCTTAACTTTAAAAATTGAAAGATTTAAATGACGAAAATTTTCTCATTCTTTTATTTATATTGTTATGATGTCAAATGGTTATATTGAAAGATAAAAATATTTATTTTTTGTAATATTATTTTATTATTAATAATTGTTTAATAAAATATGATAGGTATTAGCATGGTTACACTTGGCAATGAGGATTATCTATCTCAAGATAAAGAAGCATTGGAAGGTAAAATATAATAATAATAATAATTACTAATTAAGAAATTATTTACTTTTTTATATCATGAAACATTTAAACATACTATGAATGGATAATGGATAGAAAAATGAATGTGTATATATTTATGGAATTCTGAAGTTAGGAGTTTATATGATCTTTGTCCTCATTTGAACATGGATATTTCATTTAGGATCACTAGTCAAAAACTAAAATTGTGCTTAGCTCAAATTGGCTTAGAAGGATAAAAATACAATATATATTATCTTAATTAGAGAATATTTTTCAAGAAAAACAAGTAACACATGCATAGTTACATATTCACTCTACACTTTTGAAGGTAATTCTTTAAACTGGAAACTTCCTAATTGCCCTATATATCATAACTAACTATATATTGAAATTGAAAAGATTGATGCATGTATTAAATCATTTTTATTTATCATTATTTGATTGTGTCAGGTTTAAACACACCCATGAAAAGACGGAAATACTTGATTTCGTCAGTATGCGTGAACAACCGAGGTCTGGTTCTTTATATGTTTTTATTTTAATCTTTATCAAATCAAATTTTCAATCAATTATTTCTAACAATCACATTACTTATTTCATTAACCAAAATATTAAAATACCTTATAATTTAAATTATTATTTTATATTTTATTTATATATATCAATACTCTTTAAGTCTTTAAGTCACTTTTCTTGAGCTAAAATTTAAGAACAAAAACCCGATCAAAATCAAATTTAGGTACTTTCAATTCTGATCGATTGATTCAAAATAGTTTCAATAGAAAACTCAGAAAGGATCTTATGACCGTTTTCAATCAAAAAATAAACAGTTGAACGATATGTAAAGTTAGTCGAACGATAATATAAAAAAATTTCAACTCATAAGTTGAATTACAACATGTATTGAAGTTTATAGGGAGTTGGAGAACACTCCTTAATTTTTTTAGAAACTTTTTGATAATCTAGAACCGAGTTTTAAAACTTTACACGTGATTTCAAATTTTTTAAGAAAAGCTTGAAAATTTCATTGGCGGATTTCTTTAGAGGTGGATTGAGAGCTTCATATTGGGATCCTTGGTTTTGTATTAACTGAGGATGACTATTTATAGCCTCTCTATGTCGGTTGAATGATCCAGTGGGTTGAATTTCAGACAAAAAGTCATTAATGTTTTTGTTATTAATGTTTTTGTTTGTTCTTCATCTAGTTGATTATCTAGGGCATGATTTCTCCTATGATCATAGGTGAAATTATCACCATGTTAGGGTGATCATTTCAGCTATTGAATCAACAAATATGATGGACTAACGTCAGAGTTCCATCTTTGAAAAATCAAAGAATACGGTGGATCATCATTTCGTTCGTTGCGAGAAAAAAGACAAACTATGGCTGAAAAATAGCGTTGTTTGTTTCTTCTGCATTTGTACGCCGGAGAGTCTTGAAACGATGTCATTTCTGGCCTAAGCGTGGATGCCTTCGCATTCTATCTGCACTATGTCAGCGATGAGCGTTCCGCGTGTGTTTTGACTAACGACATTGAGGTGCATGTTAGTTGACGACATTGAGGTGCACGTTAGTTGATCCGTTGTTGCGCGGAAGTGCTTTCCTTCCGTTGCAGCGGGCGACGCGGCTGTCTATTGTGCGTTGGATGAGGCATGGGTGCTCGTCTGATGCTTGTGTGATCACGACATTTTTCTAGCATTGGAGCTTATTTGAAATTGATTTTTTCCAACTCCTTTAATCTACAAAATATTTAAATAGACACAAATATTTATTTTTTCCATTTATTTTATTTATTATTATTATTATTAATTTTTAATAAAAAAATTATATTTTGAATTTTATGAATAATTAATTGATATTTAAATGGATACAACACTTATTTTAAATTATTTATTTATTTTGTTTTAGCCTTTAAAATTAATTTGAGATATAATGAATATAATTTTTTTTTTTAACTTTTGGTCTTTATTTTAATTAATTGGGATTTAATTATAATAATTAATCAAATTAATTGTTTAATTAATTTTACCTTAATTTTGAATTTATTTATTCAGAATATTTATTTTAATATTTATGTGAAATTTTAGTGCTTATAAGTTATATTCTTGCAATTAATATTTTTTATTTAAAATGCATCTTTCTAATTTCACACTTAAAAAAATGTGTTTTCAAGATTTAATTAAGCTAGTTACCATGAAAAAATTAATTAAATATATGAGACTATAAATAACATAATAAAAAAGAATTAAGAAAACGTGTCATTTATAGCTATAGCGGTCATAAATGGAGACAAAATGTGAAGCTTATTCAATCAAAGAAAGTTAAGCCAGATATTTTTATTTGGTACCTTTGTTTTCAAACATTAAAATCAATCATATTTAGTAGAAAATGTTGATAAATTTTATTTTATTTTCATTCATTTTTCACCAATTTGGTTTTATGTAATTCAATCACATATTTTATATCAAATAAATAAAATTATATTATACTTATTACTTTGTCAATTTTCAAAACATAATTGTAATTATAATAACAAAATACTAATTTTTATATCTTATATGATAGTGTAATATTGAACATCCACATTAAAGAGGTTAATAAATAACTAAATATAAAAATTGATTAAATTAAATTTAATATATTATAATTATAAAATCTAATTAAAGAGGTTAATTATATTCTAAAATCTAATTAAAGATGTTAATAAATAACTTGTTAATAATAATAATTGAATTTACTAATTTTCTAACAATTTATTATCTTTAAATAATTCATTAATTTATTTAAAATAAATAATATAAGATATAAAATATTTAAAAGTTTGTTGATTGAATTTATTCAAATAAACCTATTTCATTTAAAAAGTGTTGAAGAGTTGATAATTGAGTAGACTGTTATTGTTTAGTAAATAAATTTAAATGGCAATAATATATATTGATAAAATAAATTAAAATTTTTTAAATATAAGATATTTTAGTATTTTTGTTAATAAATTAAATTATATGATAACGAGAAAAAATATTAAATTATATTTTATTATAATTGTATACTTGTATTATTAAAATTAATCTTTGATTGTGTGAGAATTTGAGAAAGATTAAAATAATTTGGTTAGAAATAATTAAAAGGTATAAATATATTATGATAATATATATATATATATATATATTAAAAAATAATAATAATAATAATATTTTAATTAATAAATGAAGTAACGTAATATATAAAAGTGGAATAAAATAATATTTAAATAGGTTAAAATTATTTTAAAATCTCAAACAATCATTTGTTTAGAAAATTTATCCTATTATTAGAATTATTAATAATTTCATTAATTAAAATACTCAAATATTAATATTTTATTTAATTAAATTTTAAATACTAAAAAAATATTTTAATAATGAAACTAATTAAAAACTCATAACCACTATTTGTATGACATTAATTAATTCACTAACTAATATATTTTTTTATAATATATTAATATCTCTTCAAATATTTTATATAAAAAAAACATACTCAAAATCACCATCAATAATATTTTTTAAATAATATAAAGAACATATTAAAACAAACTCAAACAACTTATATTTTCATGAACTTTTTTTTTTTTAAATCCTAACTAATCCAACATTAGCTTCCCTCCAAAAATTATAAGCTGTTTATATAGGTTTTGTTGAGAATTTTATACCTAATTATATTTTTTAATTATTAAATTATTTTTACATAGCTATTTTTTACAAACGGTTTACATACGTATCATTTACACCTTTTTTTTTTAATTACAAACAAAATTTTATTTTGTTTTTTACTAAATTTAAATATAAATGGTTCATCTTCTTCTTCATCCCTCTTTCTATCTTCACTCTATCTTTTCATAATTAAATTACAAACAAAACTTTCTTTAATTGTTTTGTATGTTATTTTTCCAAATCATAATTTTAATCGATTTCTTGCGCGATTTTTCCTTATATATCATCTTACTCTATTCGGTAGACGAAGACAAGACGAAGAAAAAAAACACTAATTTACTTTATCATTTATTATTTATTTTAATTTTAAAAAGAATTGCATTCCTCATTAGTTTAGTTGGAGTGCTTCATACCTTTTAAATTAGTTACTTACACTTATAAAGATTCTAGGTTGTTTGCTATGAAGTTTATAATATATAAATAGATATAAATATATGAGGCCTGCACTCCACTACCACTGGTTAATTAGATTTAGCTTATTAGCATGTTATTATTTTAGTAGGAAAATTTTTGTGAGATGCACACGCGGATAAGGATAAAAATAAAATAAATTAAAAATTTTATAATAATATTTATTCAATGTTTAAAATTATTACAATAAAAAATATAACGCTCTCATTAAACATTTTATTCACTTCGATAAAACAACTTATTTTCTCACATGTTTCATCACATATTTTTTTCGAATGAATCTCTCATTTCGTGACTTTACACTTTCACTTTGTCAATCAAACACTTTCACTTTGTCAATCAAATATTTGATTCATATTTTTTAATAATTAGCATCGTGACCTCACATTTTGGTCAATTAAATATTTGATTCATATTTCTTTAACCATTTTCAAATGATATCGGTCTATTATCCCTCGACAAACCATATCTCAATCACATTTGGTTAAAGGTTGTACTTATTTTATTAGGTTGCAAGTTCGAAACCTACAAATAACATTTTTAAATTTATTTTTAACCGTTTTAAGTTTATGGACGGGTCAACCCACAATCCGACTCAAGTATCCATTTACTCTCACATAAATATTCAAATTAATCATAGCTCTCGACCCGGCAATCCGGATACTTTAAAAATTAAACATCATTATATATATATATATATATATATATATATATATATATATATATATATATATATATATATATATATTCTTATTAGCATCTTATTCTTTTCTTAGTTAAGTCTTTGAAGTTAGATAGTATTTAGTTTATAATCTTAATTTTTCAATTTATTTAAATGTTTATCGATTTTATATTTGTTTAATATATTATAATTAATATTATATATATACTATAGTATTTAAATAAATTATTTTTAAAATATTAATTATAATTAAAAAAATTATAAATTCTTAATAATTAATAACTCACTATTCTATTATATATTATTTCAAACTAACCATAAATATAAATATATTCCTTTAAAAAAATATATATTCATCATTTATTTTTATTGAGTACTTGACACTTATAAATTATATTTATACTTGTGAGGGTGAAGATCATTTGTTTCACAATATGTGCCTTCAAATGTACCTTCCTTAAAATTGAGTAACATTTTATTATGGGACAGAATCAATTGTTCCCACCCTGACCACTTCTATGTATTATTTGAAAAAATATATAAAAATTATAAAAGAAGACAAATATAAAAAGTTAAAATAAGTTTTTGAAGAGAGTACATTTGAAAGAAGAGACAGTATATCCTCTCTCATTTCCATAAGGAAGAATTTGTATATTTGTTTTTATTTGATTATACTCATTTATATTGATATTGTCACTTTTTTCGACTATAAATAAACGTTGTATTTACATATCATTTACATCTGTTTATTTTAATTACAAATAAAAAATCAGTTTGAATTGTTTTATTAAATTTAAACATAAATTGTTCATCTTTTTCTGTCATCACTCTTTTTCTCTACACTATTTTATCATAATTAAAATACCAACAAAACTTATTTTCACTATCTCTACCCTAATTTTCAGAATCACTTATTCTTCTCCGGTCATAAAGACTAAGGTATCTTGCCGATTTACTCCTCAAATAGATATAGACGAAAAGGTTTTTCAAAAAAATATTACCTAAAGATAAAATATTAAATTAGACTAGTTGCGGAAGGTCTACAATTTTAATTTTGGAATAATAGCATGGAAATGTGGCCAAGAAATCTCATAAAAAAATTTGAATCATTCAACTATTATTTTTGTAAATATTTAAAAAAAAAAAAAATATATATATATATATATAATATAATAAAATATTAAATATTTATATTTTATTAAATTAAGACACATATTTAATATATTTTAAACAATTATAATATAAAAATAATAATATTTTGTATTTTTAATTAAATAAATAAAGTAGAAAAAAACATATTAAAAATTAATTAATTAATTATATTTAATGATAAAAAAAACTTAATAATAAAATAAATAAAATAAAATAAGAAATGTAAATATATAAAAGTTAATAATTAAATAAAATAAAATAAATAAAATAAGAAAATAAATATATAAATGTGAGAAATAAATAAGTAATTTTGGAGGTGAGTGAAAAGTAAGGCTATGAATGGTTATATAAGAAGGTGAAAAAGCACCTCCCTTATATTTCAAACAAATTTATACATTTATTTTTATTTAATTTACAATATTAATAACTTTGTATACAAAGACAAATGGTGTGTTTACTTATTAAAACAAATTTTATTAAAAAAAATATAATTTTCTTTTTATATTTAAAATAAATTTTCATATTTTCTCTCTCCAAATTATTTTTTTATTATCGAAATACTAACAAAACCTCATTTCCAAATTTTTATGATATTTTTTTTAAATCAAAATTATAATTGAATTATCTTCTCTACTAAAATAAGACTAAGATAATTTGTGTGATCTTTCTATCACTACCAACTAACGATTTACTCTACTCCGATAAATTGAAGTGAAGATAAGAGGTCGTTTGAGAACATTTTACCCGAAGATTAAAGTGTTGGTGTTCCTTACCATTACGGGCGGGTTTTTTTAAAATTCCAGGTAAACGGGTTAAGGTTTTCTTTTTAGAAAACGGGTTAGAGTATAAATACTTTTTTTGGGTATTTTTCTCATAACAGAGAAATAGAGAGAGAGAGAGTGAATTACAGATCTAGGGTTTTCTGGTTTCCTTCTTCTTCTTGTTCTTTGGCTGATCCAGAGTGAGAGATTGGGGGAACTTTTGATTGTGGAGTAGTCCAATCATTCCTAGTGTAATCACTTCTTTTATTTGAGAGCAGGGCATGTAAGTTTCTACTATTGACATTTGTTTGATTTAGTGAAACTTATCCCTCCCGTGGACGTAGGTCGATTTTGACCGAACCACGTATATTATATTGTCGTTTATTGCTTTGTGCTATTTCAGTTCTTGGTAATCTGTTAATCGTCATAGACGATTTGGAATCTGATTTGCTACAGGTTTTGATTTCTAAGAAGATCCATAGTTTTGTTGTTGCAAAACCCAACAGTGGTATCAGAGCAGTATTAATTGGTTATCTGTTTTAACATTGGAGCAGAGTGCTTTGCTGGTTATTTGGCGAAATTCATAGAAGAGATCAACTGGTTTCTTTGCTGGTGTTTTTGTCAGTTGTTAAGGCAGTAATAATGGGGAAATCTAGACCTGATATAGTGAGTCTGAATGGTACAAACTACAGGCAATGGAAACTGATGATCAGTGATCTGTTAGTTTCAGATGATTTGAATGAAGCAATTGAAAATGAGGGTGTTAGACCTGAGACTACAAAAGAGGCTGATTGGAAAAAGATAGATAGAAAGGCCTGCAGCTGTATTCGTTCCTGGGTTGGTGTAAATGTTGTGCACCATGTTGAGAATGAGACTACAGCGTATGGTGTGTGGAGCAAACTTGAAGCTCTCTATGCTGGGAGGTCAGCAGGGAATAAAGCAGCACTGGTACGAAGGCTGGTGAATCTGAAGTACATTGATAATAAATCAATTGCTGAGCACTTGAATGAATTTCAAAATATTTTGAATTAGCTGAGTAGTACGAAGATAAACTTTGATGATGAGGTGCAAGCACTTTTAGTCCTTGGATATTTGCCTGCAAGTTGGGAGACACTTATTATCACTCTCAGCAACTCAGCACCAAATGGTAAAGTCAACATGGCATTTGTCACCAGTTCCTTACTTGATGAGGAGAATCGAAAGGGGGATAAACCCTCTAAGTCTGATATGTTGATGGCTGATAGAGGAAGATCAAAAGATAATAGAAGTGGTTCGAGCAGGGGAAAGTCTAGAAGCAAGTCTAGAGCTCCAAAGAAGGATGGTGCTTGCCATTACTGTGGCAAAATGGGTCACTGGAAAAATGAGTGCTGGAAATTTAAAAATGATAAAGCGAAGGGTACAGTGAAGCCCAGAGAAAAGAAAGAACAGAGTGCAGATACATCTGCTTATGCTTCAGATTGTGAACTGACATATGCTTCTAACTGTCAAGACTCCTGTCTTAGCACATCTTCAAATGAAACAGCATGGATTGTTGACACAGGTGCCTCATTCCATATAACTCCACACAAAGGTTACTTCCATTCCTACAAAGCTGGTGATTATGGTGAGGTTCGCATGGGTAACAGTGGTGTGTCCAAGATAGTTGGTCTGGGTGATGTTAGAATTGAGACAAACATGGGCTGCTTCCTGACATTGAGAGATGTAAGACATGTTCCTGATTTGAGAATGAATTTGATTTCAGCAGGTAAGCTCGATGATGGAGGCTACCATAATGTTTTCAGTGGTGGAGCATGGAAGCTAAGCAAGGGTTCATTGGTTATTGCACGAGGTAAGAAATGTTGTTCCTTATACAAGACAAATTTGAAAATTGTCTATGATGCGGCATATTCTGTTTTAATGGAGTCATCCTCTGAGTTGTGGCACAAGAGATTAGGTCACATTAGTGAAAAGGGGCTGAATGTTTTGATCAAGAGGAATGAGTTGCTGAATCTCAAGGATGCTCATCTTGAAAATTGTGAGCATTGCTTGAAGGGTAAGCAGAACAGAGTCTCCTTCAGTAAGTCAAAAGTTGAACTGAAAAAGAATGTCCTTGAATTGGTCCATACAGATGTTTGTGGTCCTATGAAGATTAAATCCATAGGCGGTGCTTCCTATTTTGTAACCTTCATAGACAATGCATCTAGGAAGGTTTGGGCTTATGCTATAAAGTCCAAGGATGAGGTTGCAGAAAGGTTTGAGGTCTTTCACAAGCTGGTTGAAAGAGAGACAGGAAGAAAACTGATGAGGGTGCGGTCAGATAATGGGGGAGAGTACATAGGCTCATTTGATGATTATTGCAAAGAGCAGGGTATTCGACATGAACAGACTGTGCCCAAGACTCCACAATAAAATGGTGTGGCAGAGAGGATGAACAGAACAATGTTGGAACGGATGAGGAGTATGCTCTCCCATGCCAGGTTGGCTAAGCATTTCTGGGCTGAAGCCATGAGCACTGCAGTGTATGTGATCAACCGTTCTCCCTCCAAGCCATTGAATAATAAGTGTGCAGAAAGCGTCTGGTCAGGTAAAGATGTTAATTATGACTATTTACGTGTTTTTAGTTGCAGAGCTTTTGTGCATGTTCCAAAAGATGAGAGGTATAAGCTAGATGCAAAAACTAGACAATGCATATTTTTGGGGTATGGTGATGAAAAGTGGGGATACAGGTGTTATGACCCAGTTGATAAGAAGGTTTTGAGAAGCCGGGATGTGGTATTCCTTGAAGATCAGACTATTGAGAATTTTGAAGATGGTGAAAAGCTTGATGCATACATACGTGACCTTTCTGGTCTTGAGTTGTCTCATGATGTTGAGGAGACAAGGCCACATGTAGCTTCAGACTCAGATAGTGATGATGATGTTCCTCAGGGTCAAGCTGTAGGCCATGAAAATGATACTAATACTGAAACTGATCTTGGTGATAATGTTGAGGTTGATTTTGAAGTTCAACAAGAAGATGGAAATCAACAGAATCAACAAACAGAGGTACTTCGGAGGTCTACTAGGGAGAAAAGATCAAGTTCTAAGTATCCTGCTACAGAGTATGTTCTTCTAACTGATTGTGGGGAGCCTATATGCTATAAGGAGGCTCTTGAGGATGCTCATAAGAAAGAATGGCTAGCTGCCATGGATGAAGAGATGAAGTCATTGCTGAAAAATGGCACATATGATCTAGTTGAAAGACCAAAGAACATGAAAGTATTACAAAATAAATGGGTGTACAAGATCAAGCAAGAAGGTGATGATAGCAAGACAAGATACAAGGCTAGGCTGGTTGTCAAAGGTTTTGACCAGAGGCATGGAATCGATTATGATGAGATTTTCTCACCGGTAGTGAAGATGACTTCTATCCGGGTGGTGTTAAGTCTAGCTGCTTGTATGGATCTTGAGGTTGAACAACTTGATGTCAAGACTGCATTTCTCCATAGTGATTTGGATGAAGATGTTTATATGGAGCAACCTGAAGGTTATAATAAGAAAGGTGAGGAAAGCAAGGTGTGCAAACTTGTCAAAAGTCTGTATGGTTTGAAGCAAGCACCAAGGCAGTGGTATCTTAAGTTTGAGTCGTTCATGACCATCCATGGGTACATGAAGACGTCTACAAATCACTGTGTCTTTGTGCAAAAGTTTGTTTCTAATGATTTTATTATACTTCTCCTATATGTTGATGACATGCTGATTGTTGGGAGAGACAAGCTCAAGATTGCCAAGTTGAAAAAGGATTTGGCTAAGTCTTTTGAGATGAAAGACTTGGGTCAAGCAAGACAAATTCTTGGAATGCAGGTCATTCGTGATCGGGTGAAGAAAAGGCTATGGTTATCTCAAGAGAGATATATTGAGAAGATTCTAAAACGATTCTATATGGACAAGGCAAAGTCAGTTGCTTGTCCATTGGCTACACACTTTAAAATAAATAAGACAATGTCTCCCAAGGATGAAGAGGAAAGACAAGAAATGTGCAGTGTTCCATATGCTTCAGCAATAGGCAGTCTGATGTATGCAATGGTCTGTACAAGACCGGATATAGCTCATGCGGTTAGAGTACTTAGTCGTTTTCTTTCAAATCCTGGTAAGACACACTGGGAAGCGGTTAAGTGGCTAATGAGATATCTTCGAGGGACTTCCAAATACGCTTTGTGTTATGGTACTAGAAAGTTACATGTTGAAGGGTTTTCTGATTCAGATATGAGTGGTGATATTGACACAATGAGATCAACTTCAGGGTATTTGTTTACTTTTGGAGGAGGAGCTGTATCATGGCAGTCTCGTCTACAGAAATGTGTTGCTTTGTCTACTACAGAAGCTGAATATATTGCCATTACTGAATGTTGTAAAGAAATGAGATGGATGAAAGAATTGTTGAAAGAAATTGGCATTGCACAAGACAGGTTTGTGGTGTTTAGTGACTCACAGAGTGCTATACATGTGAGCAAGAATCCAAGTTTCCATTCACGTTCAAAACACATCCAAAGAAGGTACCATTGGATCCGTGAAGTGCTCGAGAAGAAGGAGTTATACTTGGAGAAAGTGCACACAGATGAGAACGGGTCAGATATGATGACAAAGGGCTTGCCAAGAGGAAAGCATGAGATATGTTGTGCCAAAGCCGGAATGGTTCTGGCAGAAGCGTCACGATGATGAATGTTTATAGCAACATTCTCCCATGGCTCAGAAGGGGGAGAATTGTTGGTGTTCCTTGCCATTACGGGCGGGTTTTTTTAAAATTCCGGGTAAACGGGTTAGGGTTTTCTTTTTAGAAAACGGGTTAGAGTATAAATACTTTTTTTGGGTATTTTTCTCATAACAGAGAAATAGAGAGAGAGAGTGAATTACAGATCTAGGGTTTTCTGGTTTCCTTCTTCTTCTTGTTCTTTGGCTGATCCAGAGTGAGAGATTGGGGGAGCTTTTGATTGTGGAGTAGTCCAATCATTCCTAGTGTAATCACTTCTTTCATTTGAGAGCAGGGCATGTAAGTTTCTACTATTGACATTTGTTTGATTTAGTGAAACTTATCCCTCCCGTGGACGTAGGTTGATTTTGACCGAACCACGTATATTATGTTGTCGTTTATTGCTTTGTGCTATTTCAGTTCTTGGTAATCTGTTAATCGTCATAGACGATTTGGAATCTGATTTGCTACAGGTTTTGATTTCTAAGAAGATCCATAGTTTTGCTGTTGCAAAACCCAACATAAAGTACAATTAATGATGACACAAATAAAGATAAGTTGTGACGATTGCGCATGAGACTTTCATCTTCTTTGGCTCGAATTTTGATTTTGAAAAAAGTCTTATTACATGGTTTTGTACTCACGAATGAGAAAGAGAATAAAATAAAGTATTTGGTTGATGAGTTTCATTTTAGAACATTTGATTCCAATACTCAGTAATCATTCATTCCTCTATAAATTGAGAAGAATGATATCCATTTTCCCACGTTTTTTCTCATAATTATAATTATAATTATAATTATAATTATATATATATATATATATATATATTCTTTATAATTATATTAGACGTTTTTTTATAACTAAAATAATAATAACTTTTTTAATTTATTTATTGAAATAAATTATTTCAATGATTTAAATAATAATAATAAAATAAAATAAATTTTTTATAATAATTATAATAACTAATAATAATAAAATTATTTTTATATAATTAATTTATATATTATATATTAATAATAAAATTATAATAAATTAATTAAAATTTTAAAAATAAAATAACCATTTGATATAAAATAAATATTTACAAAAATATTAGAAAAGTTAAATATGAAATATTTTATAAAAATATTATACAATGTTATAGTATATATTATTAAGTAAAACATTATACTTAATTTGATTAATTATTAATATATAATATTTTAAAGACTTTATCTTGTTTGTTGGATTGTTTGATAGATAATTTTTATTTATGAATAAAAAAAATGAATCATTCAACTATTTTTTTTATAAGTATTTAAAAAAAATATATATATATATATATATAATTAATATAATAAAATCTCATATGTTTATATTTTATTAAATTAAGATACACTTTACTATTTTATATATTTTAAACAATTATAATATAAAAAATAATATTTTATATTTTTAATTAAATAAAAAATAATAAAAAAAATAAGAATATTAATCTAATTTTAACTATAAAATAACATTAATAATCTCTCTAATAAATCTAAACATTATCAATGGAATGGAAATATTCAAACGAGTTATCAATGAAATTGGGAATAATTAATACTAGTAACCAACCACTAAACTTTTATTAATCATACTCATTCTTATCCACGCATCTATCAATCTAATTCCTATTTCGATTCCCTTATTTGAACTTATTTGAACTCAGTGCCCCTTAGTGTTTTAGTTATGAAAAGTCTTATTTAAGGTTTAGGTATGAAAACTTTTAGCGAGGAAGGTCTTAGTGGTGTTTAGTTATGAAAAAATAGTATGGACAAAGAAAAAAAAGTGTAGAACATGAAAATTTTATGTTTAAATTTAAAAAAATTAAAAACAAAATATTTGTGTTAATATTTTGTTTATAGTTAAGAAAAATATAGGTGTAGTGCACCTAACACTTTATTTGTCTAGCTGTACAAAAAATGAAGGAAACTAAATCAAATAAAAATAAATTTTTATCAAATAGAGGGGGAGATATTTCAATTTAAATTAAATATCTCAATATATAATTATATGAAACAAAATATTTATTACCTTAATTTAATTTAATTTAATTTAATTTAAAATAATATATAGACTCGATCGGACTCATGGTATTGAGTTTATATTTTTAATAGTTCAGTTTATTTTTAAAAAAAAATGTTTTATATTTGTTTAATAATTAATTAATTTGGTATGTATCTCGAATATTCGATTGACAAATTAATTTTGTTTTTTATAGCTTATTTTAATTTTATTTTTACAAATAACTTATGTCTATATAATATAGTATTTTTTATTTATAAATTATTAATAATAAATAACTCAGTACTCAATTATACATTATTTCAGAATAACCAATTATAACCATATAAATATATTATTTATTTAAAATATATATTTCTTCTTTAGTTTTGCTGATATTTGAGGTATACAAATTATATTTAATCGTCTCAAGAGTTGTTTGCTATTGGTTTTTTTGTTTTATAGGGTTTATTTGAAAATTGTTGTTTGATTTTTTTTTTCAATTACTTAAATGAAATTATAAGAATAATTTAAAAATATATATTTTTTAATTAAATAATTTAATAGTTAAAAAGATAATAATGTAATAATTTTTTTTTAAAACGATCTAATGTTGTTTCATTAAAAAAAACTAAAAAAAAAACATTAAGTTTTGAAATTAAGGCAAAACATATATTTGCCCTAACTTAAATGAAAACATACAACCACACGAAGAAAAAACATAACATTGAAATCAAACGGACATCAAGCAATTCAAACCTTCAAACAAACGATAAAGAGTTTACCACGCCTCGACGAAAAAGTTTGTGTGACTTTTCAATACGCAATGCTCCACTTTTGACATAACGATCAATTATGCTAATTCATGGGAATTCGCATTCATGTGTAAGTGGGTGCGTTACCATCTTTAATTATCTTTCCAAACCTATTCTACATCATTTCACTCTAAATAAAAATTCTTAAATTTCATTCCATCCAAATGTGATACACAGTTGTAATAAATAAAGAAATACTTGAAAACACTTGAAGATTTTAATGAGCGTTAATTCCTAGATTCTTTCCATTTCACTGGAAAATCCAGAAATTCCATGAGTTTGCAAAATTACTCCCAAAATTATGGATATAAATAAACATTTTCTAAAAGGATGATCCATGAATTCTTCTTCATCAACACACCAAAGAACTCCGGAATATCCATGCAACTCTCGATTATATCCCTTGTCTATATGATTGATCCAACATTTAACATTTCAATTAGAGAGATATTCCTCCCATTATTCCATAAGTAAATTAAGGGCTTGTTTGATAAGTGGAGAATGAGATATATATAATTCATGACTAGTTTTACATTACATGAGTTTGATACACTTTATATAAGTGGCATAGGACAACGAACTACGAACTACAACTACGTGGAGTGCTGATTAGACTTGATGACTCAGTATTTATTTATTTTTTAATTTTTATATTAATTAATAATTTTCTCTCTCTTCTCATTATTTACATTTTCTCTCTATATCTTAAATATGATGCATTCAATAGAAAATTTAATTTTTATTATTAAAAAACACTTAATAATTTATCTCTTTAATTTTTTATTATTATAAATATATTTTTTTTTAAATTATTGTACATGTCATTCTAAAAACATTTTAATTATTTCTCTTTTTCAATAATTTGTTTCATTTTATTTATTAAGAAAACAAAATTTATTTTTTAATAATAAAAAATGATTCAAATTAAAATAAATAATAATTAAATATGTTAATTAAAATTTATATATAAGAAAATAAAAAAATATATTTTTTAATTCTATTAATTTAATAATATATATTTTAATAATAATAAAAACAAAAAATATTAATCATTTTACTCAACGGATTGATTCTCTTTTTTAAACTCTTAAGTGTTGTTTTTTTCTTCTTTTCTTTACTTAAAAATCTCTTTCTTTTAATGTACGTGTTCATCTTCCTTGTTCATCTTCCTTTGAGATGTACTAGAAACTCAATCAACTATTGTTCAATTAACTACATAAAGTTCAATCAACCACAACAACATTCAACTAGCACACCATGTTATTATTCTCCTAATTAATTATTATTTATTTTAATTTTAGTCATTTTTATTATTAAAAATAAATTTTATTTTTTTAATAAATAAAAAAAAAATTATTGAAAAAGAGAAATAATTAAATTTATAGTTTATAGTGGGAGAAATAATTAAAATGCGGTTTATAGTTTATAGTGGGAGAAATAATTAAAATGTGTTTATAAGTTTAGAGTGTGCATGTACAATAATTTTAAAAAAATATATATATAATAATAAAAAATTAAATAGATAAATTATTAAGTGTTTTTTAATAATAAAAATTGATTTTTTATTGAATACGTAATATTTAAGATAAAGAGAGAAAATGTAAATAATGAGAAGAGAGAGAAAATTATTAATGAATATAAAAAAGAAAAAGAAAAAAATACGAGCATCAAGTCTAATCAGCACTCCAGCTACCCCATTAGTTACAAATCTTTCTTTCCCCTATTATTAGGGGAAAATAAATAAATTAGAGCATAAATGGAGATCATGATATATATATATATATATATATATATATATATATATATATATATATATATATATATATATATATATATATATATATATATATATATATATATATATAATTGACTAGTTTTTACATTGCATGAGTTTATACACACTTTATTGTTCCATTTATTTTTTAACTTCTTTTTCAATGTATTCTTTAAACGACTTGTTTGATTTTATTTATTCATGATAACTTATTATAAAATTCTTCTTTACTACTTCTATTTGTAATAATTTATTTTATTATAATTTTTTTTTTTATAGTGGCTTTACACATCAAAGCTACTAGTATTTCCACTGGTGAAAATGTAGTATTTACTTGCTATATTATCAAAGGCTTTTAAAAGCAATTGGTATTGAACTAAATTCCGATAATGAAGTAAAATTTGTTGGAAAAAGTATTCCAATACCGATAGCTTTGGAAAACTGTCTTTATTGGGGGTAAAACCCAACAAATTGTTGGTATTAATAAATAGAATAATATGTTATTATTAGTTCAACTATTTCGTTTATTTCTACTTGTTAATTTATTAAATAAATTTTAATACAACTTAATTAATTTAGGAAAGAAATAGAAGATTACAAATTCATTTTTTTTTAATGATTAATGTATATTAGAAAATGATAAAAAAAAATAGTTTAAGACCATTTAATACCTTTAAGACCACAAAATAATTAATATTTTAGGATCATAAAATAAATTAAACATAAAATTTACACAAAATAAAATGTAAATAATAAAATTAAATAATTTTGTTTTTATATAATATAAAAATAGTGTTTTTATATAATATAAAAATAGTAATTGAATTAGATTGGATTTTTAAAATGGAAAGTGAATAAATAAAATATATTTTTTTAAATTTTTTAAATTACATTATGAAAGATAATTTTAATAAAAAAATTAAACAGGTTGGTTTGAACCGACAGTTTTATGTAAACCCTCGGAGTATTTCAATTGAGAAAACCGACAGTTTTGGAAAAAAAATTCGGTATTTTTATTAATTTCCCCAATCTGTCCCGCGCCCCTCACTCTCTCCGCGCCGTTCCCCGTCCGAATTTTTATTGCGTCTTCTCATTACTTACTACTACGTCTTTCTTTAATCTCATCAATTTCGTATCTTCAATTCCAATTCTCTCAATATTTCTTTTCTTATTATCTAATCTCTGTCTGGAGGAGGAATCATCTAATGTTTGTCTCTATCTATAATTGCAATCCGCTTTACTAAATCTTTATTTCTTCATTCTTAATGAATAGAGAAAGAAAGAAATTCATTCTTGTATATGTTCAAATAAACAATCGTTTTTTAAACAAACCCATGTTGTTGTTGCATCTCATTAGGGATTCTTCTATTCATTCCCAAAATTGGCTTTGTTAGATTTGTGTTCTGGCCTGAAGAATCAATCAATCATCTATGTCTATAATTATATATGCTTAATTAATCTTCATTTTTCTTAATGTTGTGAATTTCTTCTTGAAATTAGGCATCATAACAAATCAATGGCAGAGAAAATTGAAGCTTCTGTTGGAATTAGTTCTGAAATTAGTTCTCTTATCCCAATATATTAATGTTGACCAGTTTCGGGAAGAGAAAATTGGTGGTTGTATAAATTTGGAAGAGAAGAAGATTTCGGAAATGAAAAGTCATGATTGTCACATAATGTTAGAATACCTCGTCCCTTTTAAGTACACGTGGCTTACTTCCAAATAAAGTGTACGATGCTATAATGAAGAGGACCTAGAACAACTTCAATTGAATATTGCGACGACACTTTGCAAATTGGAAAAGATTTTTCTACTATCGTTTTTTGACATAATGATGCATCTTCCGGTATATTTATCACTCGAGGCTTTGCTTGGGGACTAGTTCAGTATTGATGGATGTACCAAATTGAACATTATATGGGTACACTGAAAAGATATATACGGAATAAAAATTATCCTGAAAGTTTAATAAGTGAGAGTTATCTTGTAATTGAGAGTATTAGTTTATGTGCTAAATATTTGAAAGGCGAAGATTCACCACAAATTTCGATTAACCCGAATATAGGTCTATCCATATTTGCCACATTGAAAGAATTATCCACAGGAACAGTTTATTCGTTCAAACCTAACGATCGAGAGCGAGCGCATTCGTACATATTAAAAAATTTCCCAGAAGCAGAAGCAGAACGATTTTACAAGTATGATTATTATATATAATTTAACATTGATTTTTAATAGTATTGCGCTTCCAATTTTTTGAAATACAACATCTAAGCAGCGAGTATATACAGGAATGCGATAACACATAGTCAATTATTGAATTTGACAAAGGTTACGTGTTATACTTTAAGAATAAGGTAAGTTAATCATTGTACAAGTGAGTTAATGATATAATCTTAATTTGAATTTAATGACATTGTGCTATTTTTGGGAACCGTGGTCGCCCAATTAATAGACGATAGCGAAACATCAAAAGATCTAAAAATTTTGAGATCGGGTCCAACTATGTATTCGACCAAGTTCATTTGGTGTAAAATTAACGGGTACAAATTCAATACAAAAAACACGATTAAGGTTTAACCACTCAAAATAGTGGAGTTGTTGTTGTTGGCAACAATGGCTTCCATACTTTGTCATACTATGAAGTTCTAACTAACATTATCCAAGTGCAATACTTTGTAGAAAACGAGTTATCCTCTTCAAGTGTAGATGGTTTGATGTACATTATGGAGAACGTGGAATTAAAGTTGGTAAATATGGATTCGAAAGTATAAATGTCAATTGAACTCTAAAAAATCAACATCATGAACCTTTTATATTAGCCAGTCAAGCGAAATTAGTATTATACGCTCCTGATATGGGATCACGACCCGGTTGGAAGATTGTAACAAAAATAAATCCGTGTTTCACATAATTTAGTAAAGGTTAAATTATTTTTCATTACGAACTTTCACTTTTTTATTATTAAACTAACTTCACTGTTTAAACTCTTATTTTTTCAAGGTCAATTCCACCGAAGTCATTAAGGAATTTACTTTGTCAGACGGAACACCTTAGGAGTAGAGAAAATACATCGAGCTCTAAGGATGCATTACCTCAGATGGATGAGGAGGAGAGTTTAGCACCCGCCCCC